>NW_027047299.1:0-15846 GCF_025399875.1 Dalotia coriaria
TCTTTCATTTTTTCTTTTTTTTAAAACGAATTAAAAAGTCAAAATGCTGTTTTGCTAAAAAAGATTTTTAAAATTTTTTAACGTTTTGTTAATAAAACTATTTAAAAAAAAATTTAAAAAAAGTCGGGAGCTTTTTTTTAAAAAAGAGAAAAATAAAAATTTTTTTGCTAAAAAAGCATTTTTTCATTTTTGTTGTAAAAATTTCAAAAAGGGGGGGAAAAAATTTAAAAAAAATTAAAAAAACGGATGGGACCTTAAAACGCGTTAAACCCAAAAAAATCTTTTTGCTAAAATAAGATTTTTTAACATTTTAGATCGTTGAAAACGTTCAAATAAAGCAATATTAATAAAAACGGATAATAAAAATTGTCGTTTTATGCTGTTTTCGCGTTAAAACGCAGATTAAAGCTCAAAAAGTGCTGTTTTGCTAAAATAAGCATTTTTCAAGCATTTTAGATCGTTGAGGGAAATAGTTCAAAACCGTTGCGTATTTAAATAAAACGGAATAATATAAAATTCGTCGTTTTATGCTGTTTTAGGCGTAAAACGCAGATTAAAGCTCAAAACGTGCTGGGCACAAATAAGCATTTTCAAGCATTTTTAGATCGTTGAAATCGTTCAAATAGAAGCAATATTCGGCAAAAACGAATAATAAAAAATTCGTCGTTTTATGCTGTTTTACGCGTTAAAGAAAAACGCAGATTAAAAGCTCAAAACGTGCTGTTTTATGAATAAGCATTTTCAAGCATTTTTAGATCGTTGAAATCGTTCAAATAGAAGCAATATTCGCAAAAACGGAATAATAAAAAATTCGTCGTTTTTTATGCTTGTTTTACGCATTTAAAACTTTGCAGATTAAAGCTCAAAACGTGCTGTTTTGCTAAAATAAGCATTTTCAAGCATTTTAGATCCTTGAAACCGTTCAAATAGAAGCAATATTAATAAAAAACGAATAATAAAAATTCAGTGTTTTATGCTGTTTACGCGTTAAAACGCAGATTAAAGCTCAAAACGTGCCGTTTTTTTGCTAAAATAAGCATTTTCGAAGCATTTTAGATCACGTCGAAATCGTTCAAATAGACGCAATGTGGCAAAAAACGAATAATAAAAATTTAGAAAAATGCGTTTTTATGCTGTTTTACGCGTTAAAACGCAGATTAAGAAAGCTCAAAACGTGCTGTTTGCTAAAATAAGCATTTTCAAGCATTTTAGATCGTTGAAATAGTTCAAATGGTACGTAGTAGCAAAACAGATAATATAAAATTCGTCGTTTTATGCTGTTTTTTAGGCGTAAACGCGAGATTAAAGCTCAAAACGTGCTGTTTTTGCTAAAATAAAGCATTTTCAAGCATTTTAGATCGTTGAAATCGTTTCAAATAGACGCAATATTAATAAAAACGAATAATAAAATTTCGTCGTTTTTGTGCCAAACACGCGTTAAAACGCTGATTAAAAGCTCAAAACGAGCTGTTTTCAACAAAATAAAGCATTTTCAACGTGGGATAAATTTTGCGTCGTTCCGATAGACGCAATATTAATAAAAACGAATAATAAAATTTCGTCGTTTTTTATGCTTGTTTTACGCGTTAAAACGCTGGCGATTAAAGCTCAAAACGTGCTGTTTTGCTAAAATAAACATTTTCAAGCATTTTAGATCCGTTGAAATCGTTCAGAATAGACGCAATATTAATAAAAAACGAATAATAAAAATTCGTCATTTTTTATGCTGTTTTTACGCGTTAAAACGCAGATTAAAGCTCAAAACGTGCTGTTTTGCTAAAAATATAAGCATTTTTAAGCATTTTAGATCACGTTGAAATCGTTCAAATAGACGCATATTAATAAAAACGAATAATAAAAATTTCGTCGTTTTTTATGCTGTTTTACGCGTTAAAACACAGAATAAAGCTCAAAAACGTGCTGTTTTTGCTAAAATAAGCATTTTCAGCATTTTAGATCGTTGAAATCGTTTGCCGGGCCGAGAAGCAATATTAATAAAGCGGTAATAAAATTCGTCGTTTTATGCTGTTTTACGCGTTAAAACGCAGATTAAAGCTCAAAACGTGCTGTTTTTGCTAAAATAGCGGCATTTTAGATCGGGCAGGAAATCGTTCAAATAGAAGCAATATTAATAAAAACGAATAATAAAATTTATCGTTTTTTATGCCATTTTTACGCGTTAAAACGCAGTTAAAGCTCAAAACGTGCTGTTTTGCTAAAAATAAGCATTTTTCAAGCATTTTTAGAGCGTTGAAATCGTTCAAATACGGCAATATTAATAAAAACGAATAATAAAAAATTCGTCGTTTTTATGCTGTTTTACGCCCGTTAAAACGCAGATTAAAACTCAAAACGTGCTGTTTTGCTAAAATGTCGCGCATTTTCAAGCATTTAAGATCGTTGTCCCGTTCAAAATAGAACCATATTGGCAAAACGAATAATAAAATTTCGTCGTTTTTATGCTGTTTTACGCGTTAAAACGCAGATTAAAACTCAAAACGTGCTGTTTTGCTAAAATAAAGCATTTTCAAGCATTTTAGATCGTTGAAATCGTTTCAATAGAAGCAATATTAATAAAAGCGAATAATAAAAAATTCGTCGTTTTTATGCTGTTTTACGCGTTAAAGCGCAGATTAAAGAAGTTCAAAACGTGCTGTTTTTTGCTGGAAATAAGCATTTTCAAGCATTTTAGATCGTGAAATCGTTCAAATGGAGCGCCATAAAAATAAAAATGAATAGCTAAAAATTCGTGGTTTTTATGTGCTGTTTTACGCGTTAAACGCAGATTAAAGCTCAAAACGTGCTTGTTTTTTTGCTAAAATAAGCATTTTAAAGCATTTTAGATCGTTGAAATCATTCAAATAGGCCACAATATTAATGAAAAACGAATAATAAAAATTTCGTCGTTTTTATGCTGATTTACGCGTTAAAACGCGATTTAAATCTCAAAACGTGTGTTTGCTAAAATAATCATTTTCAAGCATTTTAGATCGTTAGGAATCGTTCAAATAGACGCAATAGTAATAAAAAGGAATAATAAAAATTCCGTCGTTTTTATGCTGTTTTACGCGTTAAAACGCAGATTAAAAACTCAAAACGTGCTGTTTTAGCAAAATAAGCATTTTCGGCATTTTAGATCGTTGAAATCGTTCAAATAGACGCAATATTAATAAAAACGAATAATAAAAATTTCGTCGTTTTTTTTTTGTGGTTTACGTTAAACATAGATTAAAAGCTCAAAACGTGCTGTTTGCTTTAAAATAAGCATTTTCAAGCATTTTAGATTGTTGAAATCACGTTTTAAATAGAAGCAATATTAATAAAAACGAATAATAAAAATTTCGTCGTTTTATGCTGTTTACGCGTTAAAACTCAGAATAAAACTCAAAACATTGCTGTTTTTGCTTTAAAATAAAAGCATTTTCAAGCATTTTAGATCGTTGAAATCGTTCAAATAGAAGCAATATTAATAAAAACGAATAATAAAAAATTCGTCGTTTTTTATGCTGTTTTACGCGTTAAACGCAGATTAAAACTCAAAAACGTGCTTTTGTTTTTAAAATAAGCATTTTTCAAGCATTTTAGATCGTTGAAATTGTTCAAATAGACGCAATATTAATAAAAACGAATAATATTAAAACTTTGTAGTTTTATGCTGTTTTTACGCGTTAAAACGCAGATTAAAGCTCAAAAACGTGCTGTTTTGCTTTAAAATAATCATTTTCAAGCATTTTAGATCGTTGAAATCGTTCAAATAAAGCAATATTAATAAAAAACTGAATAATAAAAATTCGTCACGTTTTTTTATGCTGTTATACGCGTTAAAACGCAGATTAAAGCTCAAAAAGGGCTGTTTTGCTAAAATATAAGCATTTTCAAGCATTTTAGATCGTTAAAATTGTTCAAATAGACGCAATAATAAAAACGAATAATAAAATTCGTCATTGCGCATTATACGCGTTAAAACGCAGATTAAAGCTCAAAAGGGCTGTTTTGCTAAAATAAGCATTTTCCAAGCATTTTAGTTCGTTGAAAATCACGTTAAATAGAAGCAATATTAATAAAACGAATAATAAAAATTCGTCGTTTTTATGCTGTTTGCGTTAGCTGAATTAAAAGCTCAAAACGTGCTGTTTTGCTTTAAAATAAGCATTTCAGCATTTTAGATAAACGAAATCGTTCAAAATAGAAACAATATTAATGAAACGAATAATAAAAAAATTTTGGGCATGCTGTTTTACGCGTTAAAACGCAGATTAAAAGCTCAAAACGTGCTGTTTTTTGCTAAAATAAGCATTTTAAGCATTTTAGATCGTTGAAATCGTTCAAATAGACGCAATATTAATAAAAACGAATAATAAAAATTTCGCGTCGTTTTTTGTGCTGTTTTACGCGTTAAAACGCTGATTAAAACTCAAAACGTGCTGTTTTGCACAAAATAAGCATTTCCGAAAGCATTTTAGATCGTTGAAATCGCTCAAATAGACGCAATATTAATAAAAACGAATAATAAAAAATTAAAGTCGTTTTTATGCTGTTTTACGCGTTAAAACGCAGATTAAAACTCAAAACGTGCTGTTTTTTTTGCTTTAAAATAAGCATTTTTCAAGCATTTTTGGATCGTTGGGAAATCGTTCAAATAGAAGCAATATTAATAAAAACGAATAATAAAATTTCGTCGTTTTTTATGCTGTTTTATACGTTAAAACGCAGATTAAAGCTCAAAACGTGCTGTTTTTGCTAAAATAAGCATTTTCAAGCATTTAGATCGTTGAAATCGTTCAAATAGACGCAATGTAAAAACGGAATTATAAAAATTTCGTCGTTTTATGCTGTTTTACGCGTTAAAACGCAGATTAAAGCTCAAACATTAACATTTTGTAAAATAAGCATTTTCAAGCATTTTAGATCGTTGAAATAGGTTTCCAAATAGAAACGTATTAATAAAAACGAATAATAAAAAATTCGTCGTTTTTATGCTGTTCTACGCGTTAAAACGCAGTTAAAGCTTTCAAAACGTGCTGTTTTGCTAAAATAAGCATTTTCAAGCATTTTGATCGTTGAAATAGTTCAAATAGACGCAATAAAGGCAAAACGAATAATAAAAATTTCGTCGTTTTGTAACTTGTTTGCGCGTTAAAACGCGGGAATAAAGCTTAAAACGTGCTGTTTTGCTAAAATAAGCATTTTCGGCATTTTGAATGTTTGAAAGTCGTTCGGAAATAGACGCAATATAAAATAAAAAGCGAATAAGAAGAAGAACGTCGTTTTATGCTTGTTTACGCGGTGAAACGCGGATTAAAGCTCAAAACGTGCTGTTTGCACAAAATAAAGCATTTTCAAGCATTTTTAGATCGTTGAAATCGTTCAAAATAGAAGCAATATTAATAAAAACGAATAATAAAAAATTCGTCGTTTTTATGCTGTTTTGCGTTAAAACGCAGATTCGAGCTCAAAACGTGCTGTTTTTTGCTAAAAATAATCATTTTCAAGCATTTTAGATCGTTGAAATCGTTCAAATAGAAGCTTAATATTAATAAAAAACGAGATAATAAAAACTTCGTCGTTTTTTATGCTGTTTTACTACGCGTTAAAACGCCAGATTAAAGCTCAAAACGCTGTTTTGCTAAAATAAGCATTTCCAAGCATTTTAGATCGTTGAAATCGTTCAAATAGACGCAATATTAATAAAAACGAATAATAAAAATTTCGTCGTTTTTTATGCTGTTTACACGTTAAAACGCAGATTAAAACTCAAAACGTGCTGTTTTGCTAAAAATAAGCATTTTCAAGCATTTCCAGATGCCGTGAAATCGTTCAAATAAAACATGTGTAAAAACAAATAATAAAAATTCGTCGTTTTTATGCTTGTTTTTACGCGTTGAAACGCAGATTAAAGCTCAAAACGTGCTGTTTTGCTAAAATAAACATTTTCAAAGCATTTTAGATCGTTGAAATGGGTTTGGAAATGAACGCAATATTATTAATAAAAGACGAATAATAAGATTTCGTCGTTTTTATGCTGTTTTGCGCGTTAAAACGCAGAAGAATAAAGCTCAAAACGTGCTGTTTTGCTAAAATTAAGCATTTTTCAAGCATTTTAGATCGTTGAAATCGTTCAAATAGAAGCAATATGAATAAAAACGGAATAATAAAATTCGTAGTTTTATGCTGTTTTACGCTTGTTAAAACGCAGATTAAAGCTCAAAAGAAGGCTGTTTTGCTAAAATAAGCATTTCAAGCATTTTAGATCGTTGAAATCGTTCAAATGGGCACGTAGCCGTAAAAACGAATAATAAAAATTCGTCGTTTTATGCTGTTTTACGTTAAAACGCAGATTAAAGCTCAAAACGTGCTGTTTTGCTAAAATCCAGCATTTTTCAAGCATTTTTAGATCGTTGAAATCGTTTAAAATAGAAGCAATATTAATAAAATGAATAATAAAAATTCGTGGTTTTGCTGTTTTTACGCGTGAAACACAGATTAAAAGCTCAAAACGTGCTGTTTTTGCTAAAATAGCATTTTCAAGCATTTTAGATCGTTGAAATCGTTCTTCAAATAGACGCAATATTAATAAAAACGAATAATAAAAATTTCGTCGTTTTAGCTAACGTTTTACGCGTTAAACGCTGATTAAAGCTCAAACGTGCTGTTTTAGCAAAATAAACATTTTCAAGCATTTTAGATCGTTGAAATCGTTCAAATAGACGCAATAATTAATAAAAACGAATAATAAAAGATTCGTCATTTTGTGCTGTTTTACGCGTTAAACCTGGATTAAGCTCAAAACGTGCTGTTTGCTAAAATAAGCATTTTTAAGCATTTAGATCGTTGAAATCGTTCAAATAGACGCAATATTAATAAAAACGAATAATAAAAATTTCGTCGTTTTTATGCTGTTTACGCGTTAAAACGCAGAATAAAACTCAAAACGTGCTGTTTTGCTAAAATAAAGCATTTTCAAGCATTTTAGATCGTTGAAATCGTTCAAATGAGAAGCAATATTAATAAAAACGAATAATAAAAATTCGTCGTTTTATGCTGTTTTACGCGTTAAAACGCAGATTAAAGCTCAAAACGTGCTGTTTTGCTAAAATTAAGCATTTTCAAGCATTTTAGATCGTTGAAATCGTTCAAATACGGCAATATTAATAAAAACGAATAATAAATTCGTCGTTTTTATGCTGTTTTACGCGTTAAAACGCAGATTAAAACTCAAAACATTAACATTTTTGCTAAAATAAACATTTTCAAGCATTTTGCAGAGCGTTGAAATCGTTCGATAAACCAATATTAATAAAAACGAATAATAAAATTCGTCGTTTTTATGCTTTGTTTTACGCGTTAAAACGCAGATTAAAGCTCAAAACATTAACTGTTTTGCTAAAATAAGCATTTTTAAAGCATTTAAGATCGTTGAAATCTACGTTCAAATAGAAGCCATATTAATAAAAACGAATAATAAAATTTTGTCCACGTTTTTTATGCTGTTTACGCGTTAAAACGCGGGTCAAAGCTCAAAACATTTGCTGTTTTGCTTTAAAATAAAGCATTTTAAACATTTTAGATCGTTGAAATCGTTTAAATAGAAGCAGTAATAAAACGAATAATAAAAAAATTCGTCGTTTTAGCCTTGTTTTACGCGTTAAAACGCAGATTAAAGTTAAAACGTGCTGTTTTTGCTAAAATACAAAAGCATTTTTCCAGCATTTTTAGATCGGTAAATCGTTCAAATAGACGCCATAAAATAAAACGAATAATAAAAATTCGTCGTTTTTATGCTGTTTTACGCGTTAAACGCAGATTAAAGCTCAAAACGTGCTGTTTTTTGCTAAAATAAGCATTTTGCAAGCATTTTTAGATCGTTGAAATCATTCAAATAGACACAATATTAATGAAAAACGAATAATAAAAATTTCGTCGTTTTTTACATGCTGATTTACGCGTTAAAACGCAGATTAAAACTCAAAACGTGCTGTTTTGCTAAAATAAGCATTTTCAAGCATTTTAGATCGTTGAAATCGTTCAAATAGAAGCAATATTAATAAAAAGATAATAAAAAATTCGCTTTTTTATCTTGTTTTACGCGTTAAAACGCAGATTAAAGCTCAAAACGTGCTGTTTTGAAATAAGCATTTTCAAGCATTTTAGATCTTGAAATTGTTCAATAGACGCAATATTTAAAAAAACGAATAATAAAAACTTTGTCGTTTTTATTTTTTACTTAAAACGCAGATTAAAGCTCAAAACGTGCTGTTTTGCTAAAAAATCATTTTCAAGCATTTTAGATCGTTGAAATCGTTCAAATAGAACAATATTAATAAAACGAATAATAAAGAATTCGTCGTTTTATGCTGTATACGCGTTAAAACGCGTTAAAGCTCAAAAGGGCTGTTTTGCAAAATAAAGCATTTTCAGCATTTTAGATCTTGAAATCGTTCAAATAGACGCAATATTAATAAAAAAGAATAATAAAAAATTCGTCGTTTTATGCTGTTTTACGCGTTAAAACGCAGATTAAAAACTCAAAACGTGCTGTTTTTGCTAAAATAAGCATTTTCAAGCATTTTAGATCGTTGAAATCGTTCAAATAGAAGCAATATTAATAAAAACGAATAATAAAATTCGTCGTTTTTATGCTGTTTTACGCGTTAAAACGCAGATTAAAGCTCAAAACGTGCTGTTTTGCTAAAATAAGCATTTTCAAGCATTTTAGATCGTTGAAATCGTTCAAATAGAAGCAATATTAATAAAAACGAATAATAAAAATTTCGTCGTTTTTATGCTGTTTTGCGCGTAAACGCAGATTAAAGCCCAAAACGTGCTGTTTGCTAAAAATAAGCATTTTCAAGCATTTTAGATCGTTGAAATCGTCTTTCAAATAGACGCAATATTAATAAAAACGAATAATAAAAATTCGTCGTTTTATGCTGTTTTACACGTTAAAACGCAGACAAAGCTCAAAACGTGCTGTTTTGCTAAAAAATGCTATTTCGCCATTTCAGATCGTTGAAATCGTTCAAATAGAAGCAATATTAATAAAAAACAAATAACAAAAATTCGTCGTTTTATGCTGTTTTACGCGTTGAAACGCAGATTAAAAGCTCCCAAAACGTGCTGTTTTTGCTAAAATAAGCATTTTCAAGCATTTTAGATCGTTGAAATCGTTCAAATAGACGCAATATTAATAAAAAACGAATAATAAAAATTTCTGTCGTTTTTATGCTGTTTTACGCGTTAAACGCAGAATAAAGCTCAAAACGTGCTGTTTTGCTAAAATAAGCATTTTCAAGCATTTTAGATCGTTGAAATCGTTCAAATAGAAGCAATATGAATAAAAAAAACGAATAATAAAAATTCGTCGTTTTATGCTGTTTTACGCGTTAAAAACGCAGATTAAAGCTCAAAAGGGCTGTTTTGCTAAAATAAGCATTTTCAAGCATTTTAGATCGCTGAAATCGTTCAAATAGACGCAATAAATATTAATAAAAACGAATAATAAAAAATTCGTCGTTTTTATGCTGTTTACGCGTTAAAACGCAGTGATTAAAGCTCAAACGTGCTGTTTTGCTAAAATCAGCATTTTCAAGCATTTAGATCGTTGAAATCGTTCAAATAGAAGCTAAATATTAATAAAAAATGAATAATAAAAATTCGTCGTTTTTATGCTGTTTGCGCGTTAAAACATTGCGATTAAAAGCTCAAAACGCTGTTTTGCTAAAATAAGCATTTTCAAGCATTTTAGATCGCTGAAATCGTTCAAAATGGACGCAAATATTAATAAAAAACGAATAATGTACCCCTCGTCGTTTTATGCTGTTTACGCGTTAAAACGCGGTGATTAAAAGCTCAAAAACGTGCTGTTTTGCTAAAATAAGCATTTTCAAGCATTTTAGATCGTTGAAATCGTTCAAATAGAAGCAATATTAATAAAAAAAAACGAATAATAAAAATTCGTCGTTTTTATGCTGTTTTACGCGCGTTAAAACGCAGATTAAAAGCCTCAAAACGTGCTGTTTTTGCTAAAATAAGCATTTTCAAGCATTTTAGATCGCTTGAAATCGTTCAAATTGACACACAATAAAAATAAAAACGAATAATAAAAAATTTCGTCGTTTTTATGCTGTTTTACGCGCGCTGCTAAAAACGTGCAGAATAAAGCCTCGCTAAAACGTGCTGTTTTGCTAAAATAAGCATTTTCAAGCATTTTAGATCGTTGAAATCGTTCAAATAGACGCGGTATTAATAAAACGAATAATAAAAATTTCGTCGTTTTTATGTTGTTTTACGCGTTAAAACGCAGATTGCAAAGCTCAAACTTGCTGTTTTGCTAAAATAAGCATTTTCAAGCATTTTAGATCGTTGAAATCGTTTAAATAGAAGCAATATTAATAAAAACGAATAATGTAAATCTTTCGTCAGTTTTATAAGCGTTTACGCGTTAAAACGCAGATTAAAGCTCAAAACGTGCTGTTTTGCTAAAATAAGCATTTCTCAAGCATTTTAGATCGTTGAAATTGTTCAACAGACGCAATTAATAAAAACGAATAATAAAAAATTTCGTCGTTTTATGCTGTTTTACGCGTTAAACGCAGAATAAAGCTCAAAACGTGCTGTTTTGCTAAAATAAGCATTTTCTAAGCATTTTAGATCGTTGAAATCGTTCAAATAGAAGCAATATGAATAAAAAAAAACGAATAATAAAAATTCGTCGTTTTTTATGCTGTTTTACGCGTTAAAATGCAGATTAAAAGCTCAGTAAGGCGTTGCCTTTATAAAATAAGCATTTTCAAGCATTTTAGATCGTTGAAATCGTTCAAATATGATTTTAGTTTGTTTAATAAAAAAACGAATAACAAAAATTCGTCGTTTTATGCTGTTTTACGCGTTAAACGTAGATTGTGCTCAAAACGTGCTGTTTTGCTAAAATCAGCATTTTCAAGCATTTTAGATCGTTGAAATCGTTCAAATAGAAGCAATATTAATAAAAATGAATAATAAAAATCTGTCGTTTTTATGCTGTTTTACGCGTTAAAACACAGATTAAAGCTCAAACGTGCTGTTTTGCTAAAATAAGTATTTTCACATTTTATCGTTGAAATCGTTCAAATGGACGCAATATTGGCTAATAAAAACGAATAATAAAATTTCTGTCGTTTTATGCTGTTTTACGCGTTAAACGCAGATTAAAGCTCAAAACGTGCTGTTTTGCTGTAAAATAAGCATTTTCTGCTCTTAGATCGTTGGAAATCGTTCAAATAGAAGTAATATTACCAAAAACGAATAATAAAAATCTGTCGTTTTTATGCTGTTTTACGCGTTAAAACGCAGATTAAAGCTCAAACGTGCTGTTTTGCTAAACAAGTACTTTTCAAGACATTTTGATCGTTGGAAATCGTTCAAATTGACACAATAAAAATAAAACGAATAATAAAATTTCGTCGTTTTTATGCTGCCTTTACGCGCTTAAAAACGCAGAATAAAGCTCAAAAATCGCGCCGTTTTATAAAATAAGCATTTTCAAGCATTTAGATCGTTAACTGTTCAAATAGACGCAATATTAATAAAAACGAATAAAATTCTCTGTCGTTTTTATAAGCTGTTTTACGCGTTAAAACGCAGATTAAAGCCTTAAACTTGCTGTTTTGCTAAAATAAGCATTTTCGCTACTCTTTTAGATCGTTGAACCGTTTAAATAGAAGCAATATTAATAAAAAAACGAATAATAAAAATTCGTCATTTTTATGTTGTTTTTACGCTAAAACGCAGATTAAAAGCTCAAAACGCGCTGTTTGCTAAAAAATAAGCATTTTCGCTCTTAGATCGTTGAAATTGTTCTTTCAAATAGACGCAATATTAATAAAAACGAATAATAAAAAATTTCGTCGTTTTATACGCTCGGTACGCGTTAAAAAACGGTGAATAAAGCTCAAAACGTGCTGCTGTTTTGCTAAAATAAGCATTTTCAAGCATTTTAGATCGTTGAAATCGTTCAAATAGAAGCTACTATTAATAAAAACGAATAATAAAAAATTCGTCGTTTTTATGCTGTTTACGCGTTAAAACGCAGATTAAAGCTCAAACGTGTTTTATTAAAATAAGCATTTTCAAGCATTTTAGATCGCTGAAATCGTTCAAATAGACGCAATATTAATAAAAACGAATAATAAAAAATTCCGTCGTTTTTATGCTGTTTTACGCGTTAAACGCAGACAAAAGCTCAAAACGTGCTGTTTTGCTAAAATAAGCATTTTCAAGCATTTTAGATCGCTGAAATCAGTTCAAATAGAAAGCAATATTAATAAAAACGAATAATAAAAATTCGTCGTTTTATAAAGCTGTTTTACGCGCGTTAAAAAACGCAGATTGGCCTCAAAACGTGCTGTTTTGCTAAAATAAGCATTTTCAAGCATTTTAGATCGTTGAAATCGTTCAAATAGACGCAATAAAAATAAAAACGAATAATAAAATTCTTTTGTCGTTTTATGCTGTTTTACGCGTTAAAACGCAGAATAAAGCTCAAAACGCGCTGCTTTGCTAAAATAAGCATTTTCAAGCATTTTAGGATCGTTGAAATCGTTCAAATAGACGCAATATTAATAAAAAAAACGAATAACCGTAAATTCGTCGTTTTATGCTGTTTTACGCGTTCAAAACGCAGATTGCCTCGCAAACGTGCTGTTTTGCTAAAATAAGCATTTTCAAGCATTTTAGATCGTTGGAAATCGTTCAAATAGACGCAATATTAATAAAAACGAAAAATAAAAATTCGTCGTTTTTATGCTGTTTTACGCGTTAAACGCAGATTACAGCTCAAAACGCTGTTTTGCTAAAATAAGCATTTTCGCAAGCATTTTAGATCGTTGAAATCGTCTGGCCAGAAGCAATATTAATAAAAAACGAATAATAAAATTTTCGTCGTTTTATGCTGTTTTACGCGTTAAACGCAGGATAAAAGCTCAAACGTGCTGTTTTGCTAAAATAAGCATTTTCAAGACGATCGCTGGAACCGTTCAAATCGACGCAATATTAATAAAAAAAAAAACGAATAATAAAATTCTGCTCATTTTATGTTGTTTTACGCGTTAAAACGCAGATTAAAGCTCAAACGTGCTGTTTTACAAAATAAGCATTTTCGCCATTTTAGATCGTTGAAATCGTTTTAGAAGCAATATTAATAAAAAAACGAATAATAAAAATTCGTCGTTTTATGCTGTTTTACGCGTTAAAACGCAGATTAAAAGCTCAAAAGGGCTGGAAATACAATGGTAGGTAGTGTACGAGAGGGTGAGTATAAGGCGTTAAGTAAACACTTACTGTACGCTATAATTCTCACAATATCGCCAAAACGATATTTTACTAACCATTGCAAGTCATCGCAAGTATTTGTCAAGTCGGGATAGCTATTTGACCATTAGAGGTCTCATCAGCACACCTACTGGCTTGACAAATACCGCATTGACTCGCTGCTTTTATTTATAAGGCCAACTGGCTTATAATTCAAGACGCAGAAGTATACTGCCTCCACCTAACGGTGGAGACTGGAAGTTAGCCTTCGCTACAAGATCGAAATACAATGGTAGGTAGCACGAGGGTGAGTATGTTGGCAAAGTTGGCAAACACTTACCGTACGCCATATAACTTCAGTTCCACCGTTAGGCGGAGCTGACAATACCGCGTCTTGAATTATAAGCCAGTTGTATATGTTACGGCAGGTTTAATGGCATTTGCCGCCGTGGTGTGATGATGAGACCCTAATGGTCGAAATAGCTATATCCACATCAGGCTTGACAAATACTTGCATTGACTTGCAATGGTTTAGTAAAATATCGTTTTTGGCGATATTGTGAGGGTATAACGTACAGTAAAGTGTTTTCATTTAACTTTACTTAACTTATACTCACCCTCTCGTACTACCTACCATTGTATTTCAATCTTATGCTTGCTTTCAGAGCTATCTCAGTCTCCACCGTTAGGTGGAGCTGACAATACTTCTGCGTCTTGAATTATAAGCCAGTTGTATATAAGGTATCGTATATTTGTCAAGCCAGTAGGTGCTGGATGAAACCTCTAAATACGAAATAGCTATCCACATCAGGCTTCGACAAATACTTGCATTGACTTTTGCAATGGTTTAATAAAAATATCGTTTTGGCGATATTGTGAGGGTATAGCGTGCTGCGCGTTTACTTAACTTTTTACTTAACTCCAAAAAGGGCTGTTTTGCTGTGCCGCTACTTTCTGCTGTTTTAGATCGTTGAAATCGTTCAACAGACGCAATATTACCAAAACGAATTATAAATAATCGCTTGCGCTGTTTTACGCGTTAAACGCAGATTAAAGCTCAAACGTGCTGTTTTGCTAAAATACAATTTTCAAGCATTTTAGATCGTTGGAAATCGTTCAAATAGAAGCAATATTAATAAAACGAATAATAAAAATTCGTCGTTTTATGCTGTTTTATGTTAAAATGCAGATTAAAAGCTCAAAACGTGCTGATTTTACAAAATAAGCATTTTCTAAGAATTTAGATCGTTGGAAATCGTTCCAATGGACGCAATATTAATAAAAAAAAACGAATAATAAAAATTTCGTCGTTTTGCTGTTTTACGTTAAAACGCAGATTAAAGCTCAAAACGTGCTGTTTTGCTAAAATAAGCATTTTCAAGCATTTTGATCGTTGAAACTGTTCAAATAGAAGCACATTAATAAAAAAAACGAATAATAAAAATCTTCGTCGTTTTATGCTGTTTTACGCGTTAAAAACGCAGACAAAGCTCAAAACGTGCCGGTTTTGCTAAAATAAGCACTAAGCATTTTAGATCGTTGAAATCGTTCAAATAGACGCAATAAAAATAAAACAAATAATAAAATTTCGTCGTTTTATGCTGTTTTACGTTAAAACGCAGAATAAAGCTCAAACGTGCTGTTTTGCTGCTAAAATAAGCATTTTCTACATTTTAGACGCTGAAATTGTTCAAATAGACGCAATATTAATAAAAAATTTTAGCGTTCGCGTTAAAGCCAAAAGTCTTTTTTTTCTTTTTAAACATTTTAATTTTAAAATTTCAAATAGGCAATATTAATAAAAACGAATAATAAAAATTCGTCTTTTTTTTGCTGTTTTTCGCTTAAAACGCAGAATAAACTCAAAACGTGCTTTTTGCTAAAAAGCATTTTCAAACATTTTAGATCTTTTTTTTAAAAAAATTAATAAAAAAGAATAATAAAAATTTTGTCGTTTTTTTGCTTTTCGCGTTAAAACGCAGATTAAGCTCAAACGTGCTGTTTTGTAAAATAAGCATTTTCAAAAAATTTTTGATCGTTGAAATCGTTCAAATAGACGCAATATTAATAAAAAAAATAAAAACTGATGCTGTTTTCGCGTTAAAAAGCAGATTAAAACTCAAATCGTTTTTTTAAAAAAATTTTAAATTTTGTTTTTTAAAAAAAAAAAAAAAAAAAAAAAAAATTTTTTTTGTTTTTGGGTTAAAAAACCAAAAAAAATTTCTTTTTTGCCAAAAAAACATTTTTAAAATTTTTTTTAAACCAAAAGCGCAAATTAAAATAAAAAAAAATTTTTCTTTTTAGCGTTTTCGCGTTAAAACCAATTCTAAATTGGGTTTTTTAAAAAAAAAAATTTTCAACTTTTAAATGGAAAATTTAAAAACAAATTAATAAAAAAAAAATTAAAATTTTGTTTTTTGGTTTTGCTTAAAAGCGTTAAAACCAAAATGCTTTTTTAAAAAAAAAAATTTTAAGTTTTTTGATCTTAAACGAAAAAGACGCTTAAAAAGAATAAAAAATTTTTTTACTTTTTGGGTTTAAAAAAAATTTAAAACCCCT
>NW_027047300.1:0-12500 GCF_025399875.1 Dalotia coriaria
AATCATTTTCAAGCATTTTTTGATCGTTGAAATCGTTCAAATAGACGCAATATTAATAAAAAACGAATAATAAAAAATTTTGTCGTTTTTATGTTTTTTTCGCGAAAAAGCAGGTTAAAAACTCAAAACGTGCTGTTTTGCTTAAAATAATCATTTTCAAGCATTTTTTTGATCGTTTAAATCGTTCGAATAGACCAAAAATTAATCCCAAAAATAAAAAATTTTCGTTTTTTTCCTTTTTTCTCGTTAAAACGCAGATTAAAAACTCAAAACGTGCTGTTTTCTTTAAGCTTTTGGGGTTTTTTGGAAATCGTTTAAATAGAAGCAATAAATAAAAAAGAATAAAAAAATTCCTCGGTTTTTTGTTTTACGCGTTAAAAAGCAGATTAAAACTCAAAACGTGCTGTTTTCAAAATAATCATTTTCAAGCATTTTTTTGGGTCGTTGAAATCGTTCAAATAGACGCAATATTAATAAAAAAAAAATAATAAAAATTTCGGTTTTTTTTGCTGTTTTAGGCGTTAAAAAAGCAGATTAAAATAAAAGCTGTTTTGCTAAAAAAAACATTTTCAAGCATTTTTTGATCGGAAATTTTTCAAATAGAAATAAAAAAAAAAAAACGAATAATAAAAAAATTTTCGTTTTTTCTGTTTAAAAGCGTTCGGCCCGATTAAAGTTTAAATCGTGCGGCGAAATAAAAATTTTTAAGCATTTTTTGATCGTTTAAATTTCCCTAGAAGCAATATTAATAAAAAAAAATTAAAAAAAATTGTTTTAAAAGCGGTTTTCGCGTTAAAACGCAGGTTAAAAACTCCAAAAAATTCGTTTTCTTATAATCATTTTCAAAACATTTTAGATCGTTAAATCGTTCAAAAGACGCAATATTAATAAAAAAAATAAAAAAAATTTTTTCGTTTTATGCTTTTGGGTTTTTAAAGCGGGGGAAAACTTTTAAAACGTGCTGTTTTGCTAAAATAATCATTTTTTAAGCATTTTAGATCGTTTAAATCGTTGAAAAACCGGGCTATTAAAAAACGAATTAAAAAAATTTTGTCGTTTTTTTTTTAAAATTTTAAAACGCAGATTAAACTCAAAAGTGCTGTTTTTCCAAAATAAGCATTTTTGGGTTTTTGATTCGTTAAAAGTTCAAATAGAAGCTATTAATAAAAAAAGAAAAAAAAAAATTCCTTGGGTTTTTATGCTGTTTTACGCGTTAAAAAGCAGATTAAACTCAAATGCGTTTTTAAAAAGCATATTCAAGGGTTTTTGAAAGTTGAAATCGTTTTAAAAAAAGGGGAAAATTAATAAAAAACGGTAAAAAAAATTTCGTCGTTTTTTTCTGTTTTTCGCGTTAAAAAGCAGATTAAAAACTCAAAAAGTGCTGTTTTGCTAAAATAAGCATTTTCAAGCATTTTTCCCTAGTGGAAATCGTTCAAATAGGCGCAATATTAAAAAAAACGGTAAAAAAATTCGTCGTTTTTGCGTTTTGCTTAAAACCGGGGAGAAAAAGCGCAAAAAGAGGGCCAAAAACATTTTCAAACTTTTGGTCGTTAAATCGGGCAAAAAAGACCCAAAATTAATAAAAACGAATAATAAAATTTCGTCGTTTTTATGCTGTTTACGCGTTAAAACGCAGATTAAAAGCTCAAAACGTGCTGTTTTGCTAAAACCAGCATTTTCAAGCATTGCCGTTATTTGAAATCGTTCCGTGAAGCAATGTTGTGGCGATATTAAATTCGTGGTTTTGCCTGTTTTACGCGGGCAAAACGTTAAGCTCAAACGTATTTTGTAAAATAAACGTGCACAAACATTTTAGATGTTGATCGTTGAATAGACGCTGTGACAAAAGAGCAGACCGTAAGTTGTCGGTTTTTGCCGCCGTTTGCAGAGGTTAAAACGCGGATTCAAACCAGTGCTGAAATAAACATTTTCGAAATTCTGGATACCGTTAGAGGCGCTCGATAAACAATATTAATAAAACAAATGTAAAAAGGATTTCGATGATTTTCAGCGTTAAAAGCACAGGTTAAAGCCTCAAAATGTGATGGTAAAATAAGCATTTTCCACGCGTGCAGATCGTTGAAATCATTGTGGGCCGCCAGCAAAAGCGATAATATTAAAAAATTCGTCGTTTTATGCTGTTTACGCGTGAGCGCGGGTGAAGCTCTCAAAACGACAACATTTCAAGCATTTTAGATAGTTGAAATCGTTCAAATAAGACGCAATATGACAAAAACAGATAATAAAAGGTTTTGGTGAACATGCTGTTTTACATAACTTCAAAATGGCATTTTCAAAACTGTTTTGGTCATTGAAATCGTTCAATAAAGCAGCCATTCAGCAAAAGAAGCAGACCATCAAAAAAATTGTCGTTTTATAAATTAAAACGCGGACAAAACTCAGCGTGACTTCAACCGCCGTCAGGCACCGGCATTTCAGATCCCGTTGAAATCTAAGAACCGGCCGTTTTAATATTAATAAAACGAATAATAAAAAATTCGTCGTTTTTATACTGTTTACGTTAAATCGCGTTCAAAGCTCAAAACGTGCTGTTTGCTAATATAATCGGGCACCAGCGCTTTGGTCGTTAAAATCATTCCGGAAATATGGGCGCAATATTTAATAAAAAACGAACCGTAAAATGTTGTCGTTTTTGTACGCCATTTTACGCGTTAAAATGCAGATTAAAGCTCAAACGTGCGGTTTTGCTGAATAATCATTTTCGGCATTTTAGATCGTTGAAAATCGTTCAAATAGACGCAATATTAATAAAAACGAATAATAAAAAATTTCAGTTGGTTTTAACGCTGGCGTTTAAGAAAACGCGGTTAAACTCAAAACGTGCTGTTTAGCAAGAATAAGCATTTTCAGCGTTTTGCACATCGTGGGGAAATCGTTTAAGATACAGGAAGCAATATTAATAAAACGACCGTAAATTTCCAGTGTTTTTGCTTCGCCATTTTGCGTTTAAGAAACGCAATTAAAATACGAAGCGTATTGTTTTTGCTAAAATAAGCATTTTCGGCATTTTGAGATGGTGAAATCGTTTAGTAGAAGCGTGAACGAGCAAATGGCAAAAATTCGTCGTTTTTGCCGCTGTTGCGCGTTAAAACGCAGATTAAAGCTCAAAACGTGCTGTTTTGCTAAAATAAACATATTCAAGCATTTTAGATCGTGGAAATCGTTCAAATAGACGGAATATTAATAAAAACGAATAATAAAAATTTCGTCGTTTTATGCTGTTTTACGCGTTAAAACGCAGATTAAAGCTCAAAACGTGTGTTTTGCTAAAATAAGCATTTTCAAGCATTTTACATAGTGGAAATCGTTCAAATAGGCGCAATATTTAAAAACGAATAATAAAAATTCGTCGTTTTATGCTGTTTTACGCGTAAAACGCGATTAAAAACTCAAAACGTTGTTGGCTAAAATAAGCATTTTCAAGCATTTTACATCGTAAATCGTCAAATAGACGTAATATTAATAAAACGAATAATAAAAATTCTTCGTTTTTTTGCTGTTTTACCCTTAAAACGCAGATTAAAAACTCAAAACGTGCTGTTTTGCTAAAATAAGCATTTTCAAGCATTTTAGATCGTTAAAATCGTTCAAATAGACGCAATATTAATAAAAACGAATAATAAAATTCGTCGTTTTATGCTGTTTTACGCGTTAAAACGCGGGGTAAAGCTCAAAACGTGCTGTTTTGCTAAAATAAGCATTTTCAAGCATTTTAGATTGTTTAAACTGTTCAAATAGAAGCAATATTAAAAAAACGAATAATAAAAATTCGTCGTTTTTATGCTGTTTTACGCGTTAAAACGCAGATTAAAGCTCAAAACGTGCTGTTTTGCTAAAATAAGCATTTTCGAGCATTTTTTGATGGTTGAAATCGTTCAAAAGACGGAATATTAATAAAAACGAATAATAAAAATTTCGTCGTTTTATGTGTTTTACGCGTTAAAACGCAGATTAAAGCTCAAAAAGTGCTGTTTTGCTAAAATAAGCATTTTCAAGCATTCTAGATCGTTGAAGCCGCTCAAATAGAAGCAATATTAATAAAAACGAATAATAAAAATTCGTCGTTTTATGCTGTTTTACGCGTTAAAACGCGGTTAAAAACTCAAAAAGTGCTGTTTCGCTAAAATAAGCATTTTCACGCATTTTAGATCGTTGAAATCGTTCAAATAGACGCAAATTAATAAAAACGAATAATAAAAATTGTCGTTTTAGTTGTTTTACACGTTAAAACGCAGATTAAAGCTCAAACGTGCTGTTTTGCTAAAATAAGCATTTTCAAGCATTTTAGATAGTTGAAATCGTTCAAATAGACGCAATATTAATAAAAAAGAATAATAAAAATTTCGTCGTTTTTATGCTGTTTTACGCTTAAAACGCAGATTAAAGCTCAAAACGTGCTGTTTTGCTAAAATAAGCATTTTCAAGCATTTTAGATCGTTGAAATCGTTCAAATAGACGCAATATTAATAAAACGAATAATAAAAATTGTCGTTTTATGCTGTTTTACGCGTTAAAACGCAGATTAAAACTCAAAACGTGCTGTTTTGCTAAAAAAAAGCATTTTCAAGCATTTTAGATCGTTGAAATCGTTCAAATAGAAGCAATATTAATAAAAACGAATAATAAAAATTCGTCGTTTTATGCTGTTTTACGCGTTAAAACGCAGATTAAAGCTCAAAACGTGCTGTTTTGCTAATATAATCATTTTCAAGCATTTTAGATCGTTGAAATGTTCAAATAGACGCAATATTAATAAAAACGAATAATAAAATTCGTCGTTTTATACTGTTTTACGCGTTAAATCGCAGATTAAAGCTCAAAAAGTGCTGTTTTGCTAATATAATCATTTTCAAGCATTTTGATCGTTGAAATCGTTCAAATAGCCGCAATATTAATAAAAACGAACAATAAAAAAGTTGTCGTTTTATGCTGTTTTACGCGTTAAAATGCGATTAAAAACTCAAAACGTGTGGTTTTGCTAAAATAATCATTTTCAAGCATTTTAGATCGTTGAAATCGTTCAAATAGACGCAATATTAATAAAAACGAATAATAAAAATTTCGTCCCTTTTTTGCTTGTTTACGTTAAAACGCAGATTAAAAACTCAAAACGTGCTGTTTTGCTAAAATAAGCATTTTCAAGCATTATACATCGGGGAAAACGTTCAAATAGGCCCAAAATTAATAAAACGAATATTTAAAAATCGTCGTTTTATGCTGTTTTACGCGTTAAAATGCAGATTAAAGCTCAAAACGTGCTGTTTTGCTAAAATAAACAGTTTCAAGCATTTTAGATCGTTAAAATCGTTCAAATAGACGGAATATTAATAAAAACGAATAATAAAAATTCGCCGTTTTAAGCTGTTTTACGCGTTAAAACGCAGATTAAAACTCAAAACGTGCTGTTTTGCTAAAATAAGCATTTTCAAGCATTTTAGATCGCTTGAAATCGTTCAAATAGAAGCAATATTAATAAAAACAAATAATAAAAATTCGTCGTTTTTATGCTGTTTTACGCGTTAAAACGCAGATTAAAGCTCAAAACGTGCTGTTTTATAAAATAAGCATTTTCAAGCATTTTAGATCGTTGAAATCGTTCAAATAGACGCAATATTAATAAAAACGAATAATAAAAATTTAGTCGTTTTTTTGCTGTTTTACGCGTTAAAACGCAGATTAAAGCTCAAAACGTGCTGTTTTGCTAAAATAAGCATTTTCAAGCATTGTACATCGTGGAAATCGTTCAAATAGACGCAATTAATAAAAACGAATAATAAAAATTCGTCGTTTTATGCTGTTTTACGCGTTAAAACGCAGATTAAAGCTCAAAACGTGCTGTTTTGCTAAAATAAGCATTTTCAGGCATTTTACATCGTGGAAATCGTTCAAATAGACGCAATATTAATAAAAACGAATAATAAAAATTTCGTCGTTTTATGCTGTTTTACGCGTTAAACGCAGATTAAAGCTCAAAAACGTGCTGTTTTGCTAAAATAAGCATTTTCAAGCATTTTAGATTGTTGAAATCGTTCAAATAGAAGCAATATTAATAAAACGAATAAAAAATTCGTCGTTTTAAGCTGTTTTACGCGTTAAAACGCAGATTAAAAGCTCAAAACGTGCTGTTTTGCTAAAATAAGCATTTTCGAGCATTTTAGATGGTTGAAATCGTTCAAATAGACGCTGTATTAATAAGAAACGAATAATAAAAATTTCGTCGTTTTTATGCTGTTTTACGCGTTAAAACGCAGATTAAAGCTCAAAACGTGCTGTTTTGCTAAAATAAGCATTTTCAAGCATTCTAGATCGTTGAAGCCGCTCAAATAGAAGCAATATTAATAAAAAAAAGAATAATAAAAAATTCGTCGTTTTTATGCTGTTTTACCGCGTTAAAACGCAGGTTAAAGCTCAAAATGTGCTGTTTCGCTAAAATAAGCATTTTCACGCATTTTAGATCGTTGAAATCGTTCAAATAGACGCAATATTAATAAAAACGAATAATAAAAATTCGTCGTTTTATGCTGTTTTCCGCGTTAAAACGCAGATTAAAGCTCAAAACGTGCTGTTTTGCTAAAATAAGCATTTTCAAGCATTTTAGATAGTTGAAATCGTTCAAATAGACGCAATATTAATAAAAAACGAATAATAAAAATTTCGTCGTTTTTATGCTGTTTTACGCGTTAAAACGCAGATTAAAAGCTCAAAACGTGCTGTTTTGCTAAAGAAACATTTTCAAGCATTTTAGATCGTTGAAATCGTTCAAATAGACGCAATATTAATAAAAACGAATAATAAAAAATTCGTCGTTTTTATGCTGTTTTACGCGTTAAAACGCAGATTAAAACTCAAAACGTGCTGTTTTGCTAAATAAACAGTTTCAAAGCATTTTAGATCGTTAAAATCGTTCAAATAGACGCAATATTAAATAAAAACGAATAATAAAAATTTCGTCGTTTTTATGCTGTTTTACGCGTTAAAACGCAGATTAAAGCTCAAAACGTGCTGTTTTGCTAAAATAAGCATTTTCAAGCATTTTAGATCGTTAAAATCGTTAAATAGAGCAATATTAATAAAAAACGAATAATAAAATTTTGTCGTTTTATGCTGTTTTACGCGTTAAAACGCAGATTAAAGCTCAAAACGTGCTGTTTTGCTAAAATTAGCATTTTCAAGCATTTTAGATCGTGAAATCGTTCAAATAGACGCAATATTAATAAAAACGAATAATAAAAATTCTGTTGTTTTATGCTGTTTACGCGTTAAAATGCAGATTAAAGCTCAAAACGTGCTGTTTTGCTAAAATAACATTTCAAAGCATTTTAGATCGTTAAATCGTTCAAATAGACGCAATATTAATAAAACGAATAAAAATTTCGTCGTTTTATGCTGTTTTACGCGTTAAAACGCAGATTAAAACTCAAAACATGCTGTTTTGCTAAAATAAGCATTTTCAAGCATTTTAGATCGTTAAAATCGTTCAAATAGAAGCAATATTAATAAAAACGAATAATAAAAATCGTCGTTTTTATGCTGTTTTACGCGTTAAAACGCAGATTAAAGCTCAAAACTGCTTTTGCTAAAATAACATTTTCAAGCATTTTAGATCGTTGAAATCGTTCAAATAGACGCAATATTAATAAAAACGAATAATAAAAATTCGTCGTTTTTATGCTGTTTTACGCGTTAAAACGCAGATTAAACTCAAAACGTGCTGTTTTGCTAAAAATAAATTATTTCAAGCATTTTAGATCGTTGAAATCGTTCAAATAGACGCAATTTAATAAAAACGAATAATAAAAATTTCGTCGTTTTTTGCTGTTTTACGCGTTAAAACGCAGATTAAAAGCTCAAAACTGCTGTTTTGCTAAAATAAGCATTTTCAAGCATTTTAGATCGTTGAAATCGTTCAAATAGAAGCAATATTAATAAAAAAACGAATAATAAAAATTCGTCGTTTTATGCTGTTTTACGCGTTAAAACGCAGATTAAAACTCAAAACGTGCTGTTTTGCTAAAATAAGCATTTTCAAGCATTTTAGATCGTTGAAATCTTCAAATAGACGCAATATTAATAAAAACGAATAATAAAAAATTCGTTATTTTATGCTGTTTTACGCGTTAAAACGCAGATTAAAACTCAAAACGTGCTGTTTTGATAAAATAAGCATTTTCAAGCATTTTAGATCGTTGAAATCGTTCAAATAGACGCAATATTAATAAAAACGAATAATAAATTTGTCGTTTTATGCTGTTTTACGCGTTAAACGCAGATTAAAAGCTCAAAACGTGCTGTTTTGCTAAAATAAGCATTTTCGAAGCATTGTACATCGTGAAATCGTTCAAATAGACGCAATATTAATAAAAACGAATAATAAAAAATTCGTCGTTTTTATGCTGTTTTACGCGTTAAAACGCAGATTAAAGCTCAAAACGTGCTGTTTTGCTAAAATAAGCATTTTCAGGCATTTTACATCGTGGAAATCGTTCAAATAGACGCAATATTAATAAAAACGAATAATAAAAAATTCGTCGTTTTTATGCTGTTTTACGCTTTAAACGCAGATTAAAGCTCAAAACGTGCTGTTTTGCTAAAATAAGCATTTTCAAGCATTTTAGATCGTTAAAATCGTTCAAATAGACGCAATATTAATAAAAACGAATAATAAAATTTCGTCGTTTTTATGCTGTTTTACGCGTTAAAACGCAGATTAAAGCTCAAAACGTGCTGTTTTGCTTTAAATAAGCATTTTCAAGCATTTTAGGTCGTTGAAATCGTTCAAATAGAAGCAATATTAATAAAAACGAATAATAAAAATTCGTCGTTTTTATGCTGTTTTACGCGTTAAAACGCAGATTAAAGCTCAAAACGTGCTGTTTTGCTAAAATAAAGCATTTTCAAGCATTTTAGATCGTTGAAATCGTTCAAATAGACGCAATATTAATAAAAACGAATAATAAAAATTCGTCGTTTTTATGCTGTTTTACGCGTTAAAACGCAGATTAAAGCTCAAAACGTGCTGTTTTGCTAAAATAAGCATCTTCAAGCATTTTAGATCGTTGAAATCGTTCAAATAGACGCAATATTGATAAAAAACGAATAATAAAAATTTCGTCGTTTTATGCTGTTTTACGCGTTAAAACGCAGATTAAAGCTCAAAACGTGCTGTTTTTGCTAAAATAAGCATTTTTCAAGCATTTTAGATCGTAGAAATCGTTCAAATAGAAGCAATATTAAAAAACGAATAATAAAAATTCGTCGTTTTATGCTGTTTTACGCGTTAAAACGCAGATTAAAGCTCAAAACGTGCTGTTTTGTTAATAATAAGCATTTTCAAGCTTATAGATCGTTGAAATCGTTCAAATAGAAGCAATATTAATAAAAACGAATAATAAAAAATTTCGTCGTTTTTATGCTGTTTTACGCGTTAAAACGCAGATTAAAGCTCAAAACGTGCTGTTTTGCTAAAATAATCATTTTCAAGCATTTTAGATCGTTGAAATCGTTCAAATAGACGCAATATCAATAAAAACGAATAATAAAAATTCGTCGTTTTTATGCTGTTTTACGCGTTAAAACGCAGATTAAAACTCAAAACGTGCTGTTTTGCTAAAATAAGCATTTTCTAGCATTTTAGATCGTTGAAATCGTTCAAATAGAAGCAATATTAATAAACGAATAATAAAAATTCGTCGTTTTTATGGTTTTACGCGTTAAAACGCAGATTAAAGCTCAAAACGTGCTGTTTTGCTAAAATAAGCATTTTCAAGCATTTTAGATCGTTGAAATCGTTCAAATAGAGCAATATTAATTAAAACGATAATAAAAATTCGTCGTTTTATGCTGTTTACGCGTTAAAACTCAGATTAAAAGCTCAAAACGTGCTGTTTTGCTAAAATAAGCATTTTCAAGCATTTTAGATCGTTGAAATCGTTCAAATAGACGCAATATTAATAAAAACGAATAATAAAAATTTCGTCGTTTTTATGTTGTTTTACGCTAATAAAACGCAGATTAAAGCTCAAAACGTGCTGTTTTTGCTAAAATAAGCGTTTTAGCTTTTGATCGTTGAAATCGTTCAAAAGACGCAATATTAATAAAAACGAATAATAAAAAATTTGTCGTTTTTGTTTTTACGCGTTAAACCCGTTAAAACTCAAAACCTGCTGTTTTGCAAAATAAGCATTTAAGCATTTTGATCGTTGAAATCGTTCAAATGAAGCAATATTTAAAAACGAATAATAAAAATTCGTCGTTTTATGCTGTTTTACGCGTTAAACGCAGATTAAACTCAAAAAAGTGCTGTTTTTGCTAAAATTGCTTTTCAAGCATTTTAGATCGTTGAAATCGTTCAAATAGAACAATATTAATAAAAACGGAAAAATAAAATTTCGTCGTTGTTATGCTGTTTTACGCGTTAAAACGCAGATTAAAGGGGTCAAAACTCTGTTTTGCTAAAATAGCATTTTCAAGCATTTTTAGATCGTTGAAATCGTTCAAATAGAACAATATTAATAAAAAAGAATAATAAAAAATTCGTCGTTTTATGCTGTTTTTCGCGTTAAAACGCAGATTAAAACTCAAAACGTGCTGTTTTGCTAAAAAGCATCTTCAAGCATTTTAGATCGTTGAAATCTTCAAATAGACGCAATATTAAAAAACGAATAATAAAAATTTCGTGTTTTATGCTGTTTTGTTAAAACGCAGATTAAAGCCCAAAAAGTGCTGTTTTTTAAAATAAGCATTTTTCAAACCCTTTTTGATCGTTGAAATCGTTCAAATAAAACTGTTAATAAAAAAAGAATAATAAAAATTCGTCGTTTTTTATGCTGTTTTACCCTTAAAACGCAGATTAAAACCCAAAAAGTGCTGTTTTGCTAAAATAAGCATTTTCAACAGATCGTTGAAATCGTTCAAATGGCGCAATATTAATAAAAAAGAATAATAAAAAAATTGTCGTTTTATGCTGTTTTGCGTTAAAACGCAGATTAAAACTCAAAACGTGCTGTTTTGCTAAAATAAGCATTTTTTAAAAATTTTAATCGTTGAAATCGTTAAATAGACAATATTTAAAAAAAACGAATAAAAAAATTTCGTCGTTTTATGCTGTTTTTCGCGTTAGAACGCGATTGGGCACAAAACGTCGTTTTGCTAAAAAAAGCATTTTCAACATTTTAGATCGTTGAAATCGTTCAAATGAAGCAATATTTAAAAAAAAGAATAATAAAAAAAGCGTGATCTGTTTTTCGCGTTAAAACGCAATTAAAAATCAAAACTTCTGTTTTCAAAATAACTTTTCGCATTTTAGATCGTTGAAATCGTTCAAAAAGGCAATATTTAAAAAAAAGAAAAAAAAAATTTCGTCGTTTTTTTGCTGTTTTACGCGTTGAAACCGTTAAAGCCAAAATGCTGTTTTCAAAAAAGCATTTTCAAGCATTTAGGTCGTTGAAATCGTTCAAATAGACCAATATTTAAAAAAAACGAATAATAAAATTTCGTGATGCTGTTTTTCGCAAAAAACGCAGATTAAACTCAAAACTGCTGTTTTGCTTTTAAAAAAACGTTTTCCCGCATTTTAGATCGTTGAAATCGTTCAAATAGACGCAATATTAATAAAAAAGAAAAAAAAATTTCGTCGTTTTTGTTGTTTTACGCGTTAAAACGCAGATTAAAGCTCAAACCGTGCTGTTTTGCAAAAAAAAGCATTTTCAAGCATTTTAGATCGTTTAAATCGTTCAAATAGAAGAATATTAATTAAAACGAATAATAAAAAATTTGTTTTTTTCTGTTTTTCGCGTTAAACGCACATTAAAACTCAAAACGGGTGTTTTGCTAAAATAATCATTTTCAAGCATTTTTGATCGTTAAATCTTTCAAATAGACGCAAAATTTAAAAAAAACGAATAATAAAAAATTGCCGTTTTATGCTGTTTTTTCGCGTTAAAACGCAGATTAAAAACTCAAAAAGGGTGTTTTGCTAAAATAAGCATTTTTAAACATTTTAGAACGTTGAAACGTTCAAATAGACGCAAATTAAAAAAAAACGAAAAATAAAAAATTTCTTCGTTTTTTAAACTGTTTTACGCGTTAAAAAAGCAGATTAAAACTCAAACGGGTGTTTTGCTAAAATAAGTATTTTCGCATTTTAGATCGTTGAAATCGCAAATAGAAGCAATATTAATAAAAAAAAAATAATAAAAATTCTCGTTTTATGTGTTTTGCTTTTAAAGCAGATTAAAAACTCAAAACGTGCTGTTTTTCTAAAATAAGCATTTTCAAGCATTTTAGATCGTTGAAATCGTTCAAAAAGACGCAATATTAATAAAACGAATAAAAAAAATTTTTTCGTTTTAGCTGTTTTTCGCGTTAAAAAAGCAGATTAAAGCTCAAAACGGCTGTTTTGCAAAATAAGCATTTTCAAGCATTTTAGATCGTTTAAATCGTTCAAATAGAAGCAATATTTAAAAAAAAGGAATAAAAAA
>NW_027047301.1:0-15838 GCF_025399875.1 Dalotia coriaria
TTTTTTAGGGGTTAAAAAGCAAATTAAAAAACAAAAATTTGTGTTTTTTCTTAACGTTAAGCAAGTAAACGTTCTGAAAAAATTTAATAAAAAGAAAAATTAAAAAAAAGGTCATTTTTAAAATTTTTTTTAAAACGAATTAAAGTCAAAAAATTTTTTTGCTAAAATAAATTTTTAAGCTTTTTAACGTTGTCTTCAAAAAACAAAATTTTTAAAAAAAGAAAAATTAAAAAAAGTCTTTTTTTTTCTTTTTTAAAACCGAAAATAAAATTTTCTTTTTGTAAAAAAATTTTTTTAAGCATTTTTAACCTTTGGGGCTGGGGAAAAAATTAAAAAAGAAAATAAAATTTTGTCTTTTATCGTTTTTTTTAAAAGCAAATTAAAAAACCCCTGCTGTTTTGTAAAAAACATTTTTAAGCTTTGCTTAAACGTTCAAAAAAAAAGTTTAATAAAAAAAAAATAATAAAAAATTTGTTTTTGCGTTTTACGCGTTAAACGCAGATTAAAAACTCAAAACTTTCTGTTTTGCTAAAATAATCATTTTCAAGCATTTTAGATCGTTGAAATCGTTCAAATAGAGCAATATTAATAAAACGAATAATAAAATTTCGTCGTTTTATGCTGTTTTACGGTTAAAACGCAAATTAAAGCTCAAAACGTGTTTTGCTAAAATAAGCATTTTCAAGCATTTTAGATCGTTGAAATCGTTCAAATAGAAGCAATATTAATAAAAACGAATAATAAAAAATTCGTCGATTTTATGCTGTTTTACGCGTTAAAACGCAGATTAAAGCTCAAAACTGCTGTTTTGCTAAAATAATCATTTCAAGCATTTTAGATCGTTGAAATCGTTCAAATAGAAGCTAATATTAATAAAAACGAATAATAAAAATTGTCGTTTTATGCTGTTTTACGCGTTAAAACGCAGATAAAAGCTCAAAATCGCTGTTTTGCTAAAATAATCATTTTCAAGCATTTTAGATCGCTGAAATCGTTCTAAATAGACGCAATATTAATAAAACGAATAATAAAAATTTCGTCGTTTTTATGCTGTTTTACGGGTTAAACGCAAATTAAAGCTCAAAACGTGCTGTTTTGCTAAAATAGCATTTCAAGCATTTTAGATCGTTGAAATCGTTCAAATAGAAGCAATATTAATAAAACGAATAATAAAAATTCGATTTTATGCTGTTTTACGCGTTAAAACGCAGATTAAAAGCTCAAAACGTGCTGTTTTGCTAAAATAATCATTTCAAGCATTTAGATCGTTGAAATCGTTCAAATAGAGCAATATTAAAAAAACGAATAATAAAAAATCGTCGTTTTATGCTGTTTTACGCGTTAAAACGCAGATTAAAGCTCAAACGTGCTGTTTTGCTAAAATAATCATTTTCAAGCATTTTAGATCGTTGAAATCGTTCAAATAGACGCAATATTAATAAAAACGAATAATAAAAATTCGTCGTTTTTACTGTTTTACGCGTTAAAACGCAGATTAAAGCTCAAAACGTGCTGTTTTGCTAAAATAAGCATTTTCAAGCATTTTAGATCGTTGAAATCGTTCAAATAGAAGCAATATTAATAAATAACGATAATTAAAAATCGTCGTTTTTATAGCTGAATTTTACGCGTTAAAACGCAGATTCATACTCAAAACGTGCTGTTTTGCTTAAAATAATCATATTTCAAGCATTTTATATCTTGAAATCGTTCAAATAGAGCAATATTAATAAAAACGAATAATTAAAGAATTTTGTCATTTTATGCTGTATTTAAGCGTTAAAACGCAGATTTAAGCTCAAAACGGCTGTTTTCAAATAATCATTTTCAGCATTTAGATCGTTGAAATCAGTTCAAATAAGACGCAATTAATAAAAACGAATAATAAATATTTCGTCGTTTTATAGCGTTTAACGCGTTAAAACGCAGATTAAAATCAAAACGTGCTGTTTTGCTACAAATAAATCATTTTCAAGCATTTTAGATCTTGAAATCGTTCAAATAGAAGAAAATTATAAATAGCGAATAATTAACGCATTAACGCGTTAAAGCTAAACGTGCTTTGCGTTAAAACCAGATTTAAAGCTCAAAACGTGCTGTTTTGCTAAAAAAGCATATTACAAGACATTTAGATCGTTGAAATCGTTCAAATAGAAGCAATTTAATCAAAACGAATAAACAAAATCGTCGTTTTATGCTGATTACGCGTTAAAACCAGATTAAAGCTCAAAACGAATCGTTTTGCAAGATAATCATTTTCAAAAGCAATTTAGAATCGTTTGAAATCGTTTAAGACGCAATATTAAAAAACGAATATAACTAAATCGTCGTTTTATGCTAATTACGCTTGTTAAAACGTCAGATTAAAGTTCAAAACGTAGCATGTTTTACTAAAATAACAATTTTCAAGCATTTGTGATCTTTGAAATCGTTTAAATAGACGCATATAATAAAAACGAATAATAAAAATTCGCGTTTTTATAGCTGTTTTAACGCGTTAGCGAAAACGCTGAATTTAACTCAAAACGGCTGTAAAATAATCATTTTCAACATTTTAGATCGTTGAATGTTCAAATAGACGCAATTTGTAAAAACAAATAAAAAATTTTCGTTTTATGCTGTTTTACGCTTAAAACGCAGATTAAGCTCAAACGTGCTGTTTTCAAAATAAGCATTTCAAATTTTAGATCGTTAAATCGTTCAAATAGAAGCAATATTAAAACGAATAATAAAAATTCGTCGTTTTATGCTTTACGTTAAAACGCAGATTAACTCAAACGTGCTGTTTTGCAAAATAATCATTTCAAGCATTTTATATCTTTAAATCGTTCAAATAGACGCAATATTAATAAAAACGAATATAAAATTTTGTCATTTATGCTGTTTTACGTTAAAACGCAGATTAAAGCTCAAACGTGCTGTTTTGCTAAAATAATCATTTTCAAGCATTTTAGATCGTTGAAATCGTTCAAATAGACGCAATATTAATAAAAACGAATAATAAAAATTTCGTCGTTTTTTATGTGTTTTACGCGTTAAAACGCAGATTAAAGCTCAAAACGTGCTGTTTTGCTAAAATAAGTATTTTCAAGCATTTTAGATCGTGAAATCGTTCAAAATGAAGCAATATTAAAAATAACGAATAATAAAAATTGTCGTCTTTATGCTGTTTTACGCGTTAAAACGCAGATTAAAACTCAAACGCTGTTTTGCTAAAATAAGCATTTTCAGCATTTTAGATCGTTGAAATCGTTCAAATAGACAATTAATAAAACGAATAATAACGAATTCGTCGTTTTATGCTGTTTTACGCGTTAAAACAAGATTAAAGCTCAAAACGTGCTGTTTGTAAAATAATCATTTTCAAGCATTTTAGATGTTGAAATCGTTCAATAGACGCAATATTAATAAAAACGAATAATAAAAATGTCGTCGTTTTTTATGCTTTTACGCGTTAAAACGCAGATTAAAGCTCAAAACGTGCTGTTTTCAAATACATTTTCAGCATTTTAGATCGTTGAAATCGTTCAAATAGAAGCAATATTAAAAACGAATAATAAAATTCGTCGTTTTATGCTGTTTTACGCGTTAAAACGCAGATTAAACTCAAACGTGCTGTTTTGCTTAATCATTTTCGCATTTTAGACGAAATCGTCAAAACGCTTTATAAAGATAATAAATTCGTTTATGCTGTTACCGTTAAAAACGCAATTTAATAAAACGTTGTTTTGCTAATATGCATTTAAGCATTAACGTTAAATCGTTCAAATGCTTTAAAAAAATATAATTGTCTTTTTCGCGTTAAAACGCAGATTAAAGCTAATGGTTTTGCAAAACATTTAAGCAAAACTTTTGCTAAGCAAAAATAAAATTAAATTTTTCTTTTAGTTTTTTTTTTTTTTTTTTTTTTTTTTTTTTTTTTTTTTTTTTTTTTTTTTTTTTTTTTTTTTTTTTTTTTTTTTTTTTTTTTTTTTTTTTTTTTTTTTTTTTTTTTTTTTTTTTTTTTTTTTTTTTTTTTTTTTTTTTTTTTTTTTTTTTTTTTTTTTTTTTCTTTTTTTTTTACGCGTTAAAACGCAGATTAAAGCTCAAAAAGTGCTGTTTTGCTAAAAAAAATCATTTTCAAGCATTTTAGATCATTGAAATCGTTCAAATAGACGCAATTAATAAAAACGAATAATAAAATTCGTCGTTTTTATGCTGTTTTACGCGTTAAACGCAGATTTAAGCTCAAAACGTGCTGTTTTGCTAAAATAAGCATTTTCAAGCATTTTAGATCGTTGAAATCGTTCAAATAGAAGCAATATTAATAAAAAACGAATAATAAAAAATTCGTCGTTTTTTTGCTGTTTACGCGTTAAAACGCAGATTAAAGCTCAAAACGTGCTGTTTTGCTAAAATAATCATTTTCAAGCATTTTAGATCGTTGAAACGTTCAAATAGACGCAATATTAATAAAACAAATAATAAAAATTTCCGTCGTTTTTTTGCTGTTTTTCGCGTTAAAACGCAGATTAAAGCTCAAACTGTGCTGTTTTGCTAAAATAAGCATTTTCAAGCATTTTTTGATCGTTGAAATCGTTCAAATAGAAGCAATATTAATAAAAACGAATAATAAAAAAATTTGTCGTTTTATGCTGTTTTACGCGTTAAAACGCAGATTAAAAACTCAAAACGTGCTGTTTTGCTAAAATAATCATTTTCAAGCATTTTTTTATCTTTGAAATCGTTCAAATAGACGCAATATTAATAAAAACGAATAATAAAAATTTTGTCATTTTTTTGTGTTTTACGCGTTAAAACGCAGATTGCTCAAAAAGTGCTGTTTTTGCTAAAAATAATCATTTTCAAGCATTTTAGATCGTTGAAATCGTTCAAATAGACGCAATATTAATAAAAACGAATAATAAAAATTTCGTCGTTTTATGCTGTTTTACGCGTTAAAACGCAGATTAAAAGCTCAAAAAGTGCTGTTTTTGCTAAAATAAGTATTTTCAAGCATTTTGATCGATGAAATCGTTCAAATAGAAGCAATATTAATAAATAACGAATAATAAAAAATTCGTCGTCTTTATGCTGTTTTACGCGTTAAAACGCAGATTAAAGCTCAAAACGTGCTGTTTTGCTAAAATAAGCATTTTCAAGCATTTTAGATCGTTGAAATCGTTCAAATAGAAGCTATTAATAAAAAAAGAATAATAACGAATTGTCGTTTTTTTGGGTGTTTTACGCGTTAAAACACAGATTAAAGCTCAAAACGTGCTGTTTTTGCTAAAATAATCATTTTCAAGCATTTTAGATCGTTGAAATCGTTCAAAAGACGCAATATTAATAAAAAACGAATAATAAAAATGTCGTCGTTTTTTTGCTGTTTTACGCGTTAAAACGCAGATTAAAGCTCAAAACGTGCTGTTTTGCTAAAATAAGCATTTTCAAGCATTTTAGATCGTTGAAATCGTTCAAATAGAAGCAATATTAATAAAAAACGAATAATAAAAATTCGTCGTTTTATGTGTTTTACGCGTTAAAACGCAGATTAAAAACTCAAAACGTGCTGTTTTGCTAAAATAATCATTTTCAAGCATTTTAGATCTTTTAAATCGTTCAAATAGACGCAATATTAATAAAAAAAGAATAATAAAATGTCGTCGTTTTATGTTGTTTTTCGCGTTAAAACGCAGATTAAGTTCAAAACGTGCTGTTTTGCTAAAATATGCATTTTCAAGCATTTTAGATCGTTTAAAACGTTCAAATAGAAGCAATATTAATAAAAACGAATAATAAAAATTGTCGTTTTTATGCGTTTTACGCGTTAAAACGCAGATTAAAAGCTCAAAAAGTGCTGTTTTGCTAAAATAATCATTTTCAAGCATTTTATATCTTTGGGAAAACGTTCAAATAGACCCAAAATTAATAAAAACGAATAATAAAGAATTCGTCGTTTTATGCTTTTACGCGTTAAAACCAGATTAAAGCTCAAAACGTGCTGTTTTGCTAAAATAATCATTTTCAAGCATTTTAGATCGTTGAAATGTTCCCAAAAAGACGAAATATTAATAAAAACGAATAATAAAATTTGTCGTTTTTATGCTGTTTTACGCGTACGCGGTAAAACGCATTTAACTCAAAACTTCTGTTTTGCTGAAATAGCATTTTAAGCATTTAATCGTTTAAATCGTTCAAATAGAGCAATATTTAAAAACGAATAATAAAAATTCGTCGTTTTTTTGCTGTTTTTCGCGTTAAAACGCAGTTAAAGCTCAAAACGTGCTGTTTGCTAAAATAATCATTTTCAAGCATTTTGATCGTTGAAATCGTTCAAATAGACGCAATATTATAAAAACGAATAATAAAAATGTCGTCGTTTTTATGCTGTTTTACGCGTTAAAACGCAGATTAAACTTTAAAACGTGCTGTTTTGCTAAAATAAGCATTTTCCGCATTTTAGATCGTTGAAATCCCTTCAAATAAAGCAATATTAATAAAAACGAATAATAAAAAATTCGTCGTTTTTATGCTGTTTTACCGTTAAAACGCAGATTAAAACTCAAAATAACGTTTGCTAAAATATCATTTTCAAGCATTTTAGATCGTTGAAATCGTTCAAATAGGCGCAATATTAATAAAAAAGAATAATAAAAATTTCGTCGTTTTTAGCTGTTTACGCGTTAAAAAAGCAGATTAAAGCTCAAAACGTGCTGTTTTGCTAAAAAAAAAGCATTTTCAAGCATTTTAGATCGTTGAAATCGATCAAATAGAAGCAATATTAATAAAAAAAGTAATAAAAAATTCGTCGTTTTTATGCTGTTTTACGCGTTTAAAAAGCAGATTAAAGCTCAAAACGTGCTGTTTTGCCAAAATAATAATTTTCAAGCATTTTAGATCGTTGAAATCGTTCAAATAGACGCAATATTAATAAAAACGAATAATAAAATTTCGTCGTTTTTATGCTGTTTACGCGTTAAACGAAATTAAAGCTCAAAACATGCTGTTTTTTCTAAAATGAGCATTTTCAAGCATTTTTGATCGTTGAAATCGTTCAAATAGAAGCAATATTAATAAAAACGAATAATAAAAAATCGTCATTTTATGCTGCTTTACGCGTTAAAACGCAGATTAAAGCTCAAAACGTGCTGTTTTGCTAAAAATCATTTTCAAGCATTTTAGATCGTTGAAATCGTTAAATAGACGCAAAATTAATAAAAACGAATAATAAAAATTTTTCTTTTTTGCGTTTTTCGCGTTAAAAAGCAATTTAAGCTAAAAAGTGCTGTTTTGCTAAAATAAGCATTTTCAAGCATTTTAGATTTAAATCGTTCAAATAGAAGCAATATTAATAAAAACGAATAATAAAAATTCGTCGTTTTATGTGTTTTACGCGTTAAAAAGCAGATTAAACTCAAAAAGGGTGTTTTGCTAAAATAATCATTTTCAAGCATTTTAGATCGTTGAAATCTTCAAATAGACGCAATATTTAAAAAAAAACAAATAATAAAAATTTCGTCGTTTTTTTGCTGTTTTACGCGTTAAAACGCAGATTAAAGCTCAAACCGTGCTGTTTTGCTAAAATAAGCATTTTCAAGCATTTTAGATCGTTGAAATCGTTCAAATAAAGCAAATTTAAAAAAAACGAATAATAAAAATTCGTCGTTTTTATGCTGTTTTACGAAAACGCAGATTAAAGCTCAAAACGTGCTGTTTTGCAAAATAATCATTTTCAAGCATTTTATATCTTTGAAATCGTTCAAATAGACGCAATATTAATAAAACGAATAATAAAAATTTTGTCATTTTTTTTGCTGTTTTTCGCGTTAAAAAGCAGTTGCTCAAACGTCTGTTTTGTAAAATAACATTTTTAAGCATTTTAGATCGTTGAAATCGTTCAAATAGACGCAATATTAATAAAAACGAATAATAAAAAATTTTGTCGTTTTATGCTGTTTTACGCGTTAAAACGCAGATTAAACTCAAAAATGCTGTTTTGCTAAAATAAGTATTTTTTAAGCATTTTAGATCATTTAAATCTTCAAATAAACAATATTAATAAATAACGAATAATAAAAAAATTTGTGTCTTTTTCTGTTTTACCCTTAAAACGCAGATTAAAAACTCAAAACGTGCTGTTTTGCTAAAAAAGTTTTTTTAAACATTTTAATCGTTGAAATCGTTCAAAAAACAAATTTAAAAAAAACGAATAATAACGAATTTCGTTTTTTTGTTTTTACGCGTTAAAACACAGATTAAAGCTCAAAACGTGCTGTTTTTTCTAAAATAATCATTTTCAACTTTTAATCTTTGAAATCGTTCAAATGACGCAATATTTAAAAAAAAGAATAAAAAAATTTCGTCGTTTTATGCTGTTTTACGCGTACGCGGTAAAAAAGCAGATTTAAAAATCAAAAAGTGCTGTTTTGCTGAAATAACTTTCAAGATTTTTGATCGTTGAAATCGTTCAAATAAACAATATTAATAAAAACGAATAAAAAAAAATCGTCGTTTTATGCTGTTTTTCGCGTTAAAAAGCAGATTAAAGCTCAAAAAGTGCTGTTTTGCTAAAATAATCATTTTCAAGCTTTTTTTATCGTTGAAATCGTTCAAATAGACGCAATATTAATAAAAACGGAATAATAAAAATATGCGTCGTTTTTTATGCTGTTTTACGCGTTAAAACGCAGATTAAAGAAGCTCAAAACGTGCTGTTTTGCTAAAATAAGCATTTTCAAGCATTTTAGATCGTTGGGAAATCGTTCAAATGAAGCAATATTAATAAAAACGAATAATAAAATTCGTCGTTTTATGCTGTTTTACGCGTTAAAACGCAGATTAAAGCTCAAATATTGCTGTTTTTGCTAAAATAATCATTTTCAAGCATTTTAGATCGTTGAAATCGTTCAAAATAGGCGCAATATTAATAAAAACGAATAATAAAAATTTCGTCGTTTTTATGCTGTTTTACGCGTTAAAACGCAGATTAAACTCAAAACGTGCTGTTTTGCTAAAATAAAGCATTTTCAAGCATTTTAGATCGTTGGAAATCGATCAGAAATAGAAGCAATATTAATAAAAACGGAATAATAAAAAATTCGTCGTTTTTATGCTGTTTTACGCGTTAAAACGCAGATTAAAACTCAAAACGTGCTGTTTTTGCCAAAATAATAATTTTCAAGCATTTTAGATCGTTGAAATCGTTCAAATAGACGCGCAATATTAATAAAAACGAATAATAAAATTTCGTCGTTTTATGCTGTTTTACGCGTTAAAACGAAGATTTAAGCTCAAAACATGCTGTTTTGCTAAAATGAGCATTTTCAGAAGCATTTTAGATCGTTGAAATCGTTCAAATAGAAGCAATATTAATAAAACGAATAATAAAAATCGTCGTTTTATGCTGTTTTTACGCGTTAAAACGCAGATTAAAGCTTCAAAACGTGCTGTTTTGCTAAAATAATCATTTTCAAGCATTTTTAGATCGTTGAAATCGTTCAAATAGACGCCGTATTAATAAAAAACGAATAATAAAAATTTCGTCGTTTTTTTATGCTGTTTTACGCGTTAAAACGCAGATTTAAAACTCAAAACGTGCTGTTTTGCTAAAATAATAAGCATTTTCAAAGCATTTTAGATCGTTGAAATCGTTCAAATAGAAGCAATATTAATAAAAACGAATATCAAAAAATTCGTCGTTTTTTATGCTGTTTTACGCGTTAAAACGCAGATTAAAGCTCAAAACGTGCTGTTTTGCTAAAATAATCATTTTCAAGCATTTTAGATCGTTGAAAATCGTTCAAATAGACGCAATATTAATAAAAACAAATAATAAAAATTTCGTCGTTTTATGCTGTTTTACGCGTTTAAAACGCAGATTAAAGCTCAAACCGTGCTGTTTTGCTAAAATAAGCATTTTTCAAGCATTTTAGATCGTTGAAATCGTTCCAAATAGAAGCAATATTAATAAAAACGAATAATAAAAATTCGTCGTTTTATGCTGTTTACGCGTTAAAACGCAGATTAAAGCTGAAAACGTGCTGTTTTTTGCTAAAATAATCATTTTTAAGCATTTTTATGTCTTTGAAATCGTTCAAATAGACGCAATATTAATAAAAACGAATAATAAAAATTTCGTGTTTTATGCTGTTTTTACGCGTTAAAACGCAGATTAAAGCTCAAACCGTGCTGTTTGCTAAAATAAGCATTTTCAAGCATTTTAGATCCGTTGAAATCGTTCAAATAAACAATATTAATAAAAAACGAATAATAAAAATTTATCGTTTTATGCTGTTTTACGCGTTAAAACGCAGATTAAAGCTCAAAACGTGCTGTTTTTGCTAAAATAATCATTTTCAAGCATTTTATATCTTTGAAATCGTTCAAATAGACGCAATATTAATAAAAAACGAATAATAAAAATTTTGTCATTTTTATGCTGTTTTACGCGTTAAAACGCAGATTAAAGCTCAAAACGTGCTGTTTTTGCTAAAATAATCATTTTTTCACAGCATTTTTAGATCGTTGAAATCGTTCAAAATAGACGCATCATTAATAAAAACGAATAATAAAAAAATTCGTCGTTTTTTATGCTGTTTACGCGTTAAAACGCAGATTAAGCTCAAAAACGTACTGTTTTGCCAAAATAATAATAATTTTCAAGCATTTTTAGATAGTTGAAATCGTTCAAATAGACGCAATATTAATAAAAAACGAATAATAAAAATTTCGTCGTTTTATGCTGTTGTTTTACGCGACGAAGATTAAAAGCTCAAAAACATGCTGTTTGCTAAAATGAAACATTTTCAAAAGCGGCAGATCGTTGAAATCGTTCCAAGCGTAATATTAATAAAACGAGGCAATAAAAAAATGCGTCGTTTTTATGCTGTTTTACGCGTTAAAACGCAGATTAAAGCTCAAAACGTGCTGTTTTGCTAAAATAATCATTTTTCAAGCATTTTAGATCGTTGAAATCACGTTCAAAATAGACGCAATATTAATAAAACGAATAATAAAAATTTCGTCGTTTTATGCTGTTTTACGCGAAACGCAGATTTAAGCTCAAAACGTGCGCTTTAAAATAAGCATTTTCAAGCGCATTTCAGATCACGTTGAAATCGTTCAAATAGAAGCAATATTAATAAAAACGAATAATAAAAATTCGTCGTTTTATGTGCTGTTTTACGCGTTAAAACGCAGATTAAAGCTCAAAACGTGCTGTTTTGCTTTAAAATAATCATTTTCCAAGCATTTTAGATCGTTGAAATCGTTCAAATAGACGCAATATTAATAAAAACAAATAATAAAGAATTTCGTCGTTTTTATGCTGTTTTACGCGTTAAAACGCAGATTAAAGCTCAAACCGTGCTTTGTTTTGCTAAAATAAGCATTTTCAAGCATTTTAGATCGTTGAAATCGTTCAAATAGAAGCAATATTAATAAAAACGAATAATAAAAAATTCGTCGTTTTTTATGCTGTTTTACGCGTTAAAACGCAGATTAAAGCTCAAAACGTGCTGTTTGCTAAAATAATCATTTTTCAGAAGCATTTTTATATCTTTGAAATCGTTCAAATAGACGCAATATTAATAAAACGAATAATAAAAATTTTTGTCATTTTATGCTGTTTTACGCGTTAAAACACCGCAGATTAAAGCTCAAAACGTGCTGCTTTTGCTAAAATAATCATTTTCAAGCATTTTAGATCGTTGAAATCGTTCAAATAGACGCAATATTAATAAAAACTGTGAATAATAAAAATTTAAAATTAAACATGCTGTTTTACGCGTTAAAACGCGATTAAAAGCTCAAATTGCTGTTTTGCTAAAATAAAATATTTTCAAGCATTTTTAGATCGGTAAATCGTTTCAAATAGAAGCAATATTAATAAATAACCGAATAATAAAAATTCGTCGTCTTTTATGCTGTTTTTACGCGTTAAAACGCAGATTAAAGCTCAAACGTGCTGTTTTTGCTTTAAAATAATAAGCATTTTTCAAGCATTTTAGATCGTTGAAATCGTTCGAAATAGAAGCAATATTAATAAAAAACGAATAATAACGAATTCGTCGTTTTTATGCTGTTTACGCGTTAAAACACAGATTAAAGCTCAAAACGTGCTGTTTTGCTAAAATAATCATTTTCAAGCATTTTTAAGATCGTTGAAATCGTTCAAATAGACGCAATATTAATAAAAACGAATAATAAAAATGTCGTCGTTTTTTTATGCTGTTTTACGCGTTAAAACGCAGATTAAAACAAAACGTGCTGTTTTGCTGAAATAAGCATTTTCAGCATTTTTTAGATCGTTGGAAATCGTTCAAATAGAAGCAATATTAATAAAACGAATAGCCAAGTGCGTCGTTTTTACGCCGCCGACTTTACGCGCGTTAAAACGCCGATTTAAGCTCAAAACGTGCTGTTTTGCTAAAATAATCATTTTTAAGCATTTTAGATCTTTGAAATCACGTTCAAATAGACGCAATATTAATAAAAACGAATAATAAAATGTCGTCGTTTTTTAAGCTGTTTTCGTTAAAACGCAGATTAAAAACTCAAAACGTGCTGTTTTTTGCTAAAATAAGCATTTTCAAGCATTTTTAGATCGTTGAAATCGTTCAAATAGAAACGTATTAATAAAAAACGAGGCAATAAAAAATTCGTCGTTTTTATGCTGTTTTGCGCGTTAAAACTGAATTAAAGCTCAAAACGACTGTATTTTGCTAAAATAATCATTTCAAGCGCATTTTATATCTTTGAAATCGTTAAAATAGACCTGTGTATTAATAAAAAACGAATAATAAAAATTTTGTCATTTTTATGCTGTTTTACGCGTTAAAACGCAGATTAAAGCTCAAAACGTGCTGTTTTGCTAAAATAGTATCATTTTCACAGCATTTTAGATCGTTGAAATCGTTCAAATAGACGCAATATTAATAAAAACGAATATACCGTCGTTTTATGCTGTTTTACGCGTTAAAACGCAGATTAAAGCACAAAACGTGCTGTTTTGCTTTAAAATAAGTATTTTCAAGCATTTTAGATCGTTGAAATCGTTCAAATAGAAGCAATATTAATAAATAACGAATAATAAAAAAAATTCGTCGTCTTTTATGCTGTTTTTTACGCGTTAAAAGCAGATTAAAACTCAAAACGATGCTGTTTTGCTAAAATAAGCATTTTCAAGCATTTTAGATCGTTGATCGTTCAAATAGAAGCAATATTAATAAAAACGAATAATAAAGAATTCGTCGTTTTTTTTTATGCTGTTTACGCGTTAAGAAACACGGTTAAGCTCAAAAACGTGCTGTTTTAGCACAAAATAATCATTTTCAAGCATTTTAGATCGTTGAAATCTCGTTCAAATAGACGCAATATTAATAAAACGAATAATAAAAATTTCGTCGTTTTTTATGCTGTTTTACGCGTACGCGGTAAGAAACGCAGATTTAAACTCAAAACGTGCTGTTTTGCTGAAACAAAAGCATTTTCAGAAGCATTTTAGATCGTTGAAATCACGTTTCCAGAAATGAAGCAATATTAATAAAACGAATAATAAAAATTCGTCGTTTTTATGCTGTTTACGCGTTAAAACGCAGATTAAACTCAAAAACGTGCTGTTTTTGCTGCAAAATAATCATTTTCAAGCATTTTTTAGATCGATTTGAAATCACGTTCAAATAGACGCAATATTAATAAAAAACGAATAATATCGTCGTTTTATGTGCTGTTTTACGCGTTAAAACGCGAATTAAAGCTCAAAACGTGCTGTTTTGCTAAAAGCAAAAGCATTTTTCAAGCATTTTTTAGATCGTTGAAATCGTTCAAATAGAAGCAATATTAATAAAACGAATAATAATAAAAATTCGTCGTTTTTATGCTGTTTTACGCCGTTAAAACGCAGATTAAAGCTTTCAAAATGTGCTGTTTTGCTAAAATAATCATTTTCAAGCATTTTAGATCGTTGAAATCGTTTCAAATAGGCGCAATATTAATAAAACGAATAATAAAAATTTCGTCGTTTTTATGCTGTTTTACGCGTTAAAACGCAGATTAAAGCTCAAAACGTGCTGTTTTGCTAAAATAAGCATTTTCAAGCATTTTAGATCGTTGAAATCGATCAAATGAAGCAATATTAATAAAAACGAATAATAAAATTCGTCGTTTTATGCTGTTTTACGCGTTAAAAACGCAGATTAAAGCTCAAAACATGCTGTTTTGCCAAAATAATAATTTTCAAAAAACTTTAGATCGTTGAAATCGTTGGAAATAGACGCAATATTAATAAAACGAATAATAAAAATTTCGTCGTTTTTATGCTGTTTTACGCGTTAAAACGAAGATTAAACTCAAAACATGCTGTTTTGCTAAAATGAGCATTTTCAAGCATTTTTAGATCGTTGAAATCGTTCAAATAGAAGCAATATTAATAAAAACGAATAATAAAAAATCGTCATTTTATGCTGCTTTACGCGTTAAAACGCAGATTAAAGCTCAAACGTGCTGTTTTGCTAAAATTTAACATTTTCAAGCATTTTAGATCAGGAAATCGTTAAATAAGCAATATTAATAAAAACGAATAATAAAAATTTTCGCGTTTTAAAGCTGTTTAGCGTTAAAACGCAGATTTGCTAAACGTGCTGTTTGCTAAAATTAATCTTTTAAGCATTTTATCTTTGAAATCGTTCAATAGAACGAATATTAATAAAAACGAATAATAAAAAATTTTGTCATTTTAATAATGTTTGCGTTTAAAAAGATTAAATCAAACGTGCTGTTTTGCTAAAATAAATCGTTTCAGAGAGCATTTTAGAACGTTGAAATGTTTCAAATAGACGCGTTTAATAAAACGAATAATAAAAAATTTCGTCGTTTTTATCTGTTTTAGCGTTAAACCAGATTAAAGCTCAAAACGTCTGTTTGCTAAAATAAGTATTTCAAGCATTTTAGATCGTGAAATCGTTCAAATAGAACAATATTAATAAATACAGATAATAAAAATTCGTCGTCTTTATACTGTTTTACGCGTTAAAACGCAGATTAAAGCTCAAAACGATGCTTTTAGCTAAAAATAAGCATTTTAAACCTTTTAGATCGTTTAATCGTTCAAATAGAAGATATTAATAAAACGAATAATAAAAAATTGTCAGTTTTATGCTGTTTACGCGTTAAAACACAGATTAAAGCTCAAAACGTCTGTTTACTAAAATAATCATTTTCAAGCATTTTAGATCGTTGAAATCACGTTAAAGACGCAAATTTTCGAATAATAAAAGAATTTCATCATTTTTACTCTTTACGTTAAAACGCAGATTAAAGAAAAAAACGTCTGTTTTGCTAAAATAATCATTATCAAGCATTTTAGATCTTTGAAATCGTTCAAATAGACGCAATTTAAAAAACGAATAATAAAATTTCTGTTTTATCTGTTTACGCTACGCTAAAACGCAGAATTTAAGCTCAAAACGTGCTGTTTTGCTGAAATAAGCATTTTCAAGCATTTTAGATCGTGAAATCTTTTAAATAGAGCAATATTAATAAAAAGCAATAATAAAATTCGTCGTTTTATGCTTTTACGCGTTAAAACGCAGATTAAAAGCTCAACATGCTGTTTTGCTAAAATAATCATTTTCAAACATTTTGATCGTTGAAAAATCGTTCAAATAGAGCGCAATATTAAAAAAACGAATAATAAAAAATGTCGTCGTTTTATGCTGTTTACGCGTTAAACGCAGATTAAAGCTCAAACGTCTGTTTTGCTAAAATAAGCATTTTCAAGCATTTTTAGATCGTTGAAATCGTTCAAATAAGTAAAAAATAAAAACGAATAATAAAAATTGTTTTCTGTTTTAGCTTA
>NW_027047302.1:0-15826 GCF_025399875.1 Dalotia coriaria
GCGTAAAACAGCATAAAAAAGACAATTTTTCCCTTTTTTTTTATTAATATTGCGTCTATTTGAACGATTTCAACGATCTAAAAAAAACTTGAAAATGCTTATTTTGGGAAAACAGCACGTTTTTGGGGTTTTTAAACAGCGTTTTTTAAAGCGTAAAAAAGCATAAAAAAGACGAAATTTTTTTTTATTTGTTTTTTTTTAATTTGCGTCTATTTGGGCGGTTTTAACGATCTAAAAAAAGCTTGAAAATGCTTATTTTTAAAACAAAACAGCACGTTTTTAGGGTTTTAATCTGCGTTTTAACGCAAAACAAACCATAAAACGACGAATTTTTTTATTCGTTTTTATTAATATTGCTTCTTTTGAACGATTTCAACGATCTAAAATGCTTGAAAATGCTTATTTTAGCAAAACAGCACGTTTTTAGCTTTTTTTCTGCGTTTTGGGTGGGGAAAAACATAAAACGGCAGGGGGTTTTTATTATTCGTTTTTTTTTTAATATTGCGTCTATTTAAGCGGTTTTAACGATCTAAAATGCTTGAAAATGCTTATTTTGCCCAAAAAAGCACGTTTGAGCTTTTTCTGCGTTTTTTAAGCGTAAAAACATAAAAAAGACGAATTTTTATTATTCGTTTTTTTTTTAATATTGCGTCTTTTGAACGATTTCAACGATCTAAAATGCTTGAAAATGCTTATTTTAGCAAAACAGCACGTTTTGGCCTTTTTTCTGCGTTTTTAAAGCGTAAACAACTAAAACGACGAAATTTTTATTATTCGTTTTTTTTTTTTATTGCGTCCCTTTTTAACGATTTCAACGGTCTAAAATGCTTGAAAATGCTTATTTTAGCAAAACACCACGTTTTTACTTTAATCTGCGTTTTTTAACCCTAAAACAGCATAAAAAAGACGAATTTTTTTTTATTCGTGTTTTTTTTAATATTGCTTCTATTTGAACGGTTTTAACGATCTAAAACGGGGAAAATGCTTATTTTAGCAAAAAAGCACGTTTTTAGCTTTTTAAACTGCCCTTTTAACCCTAAAACAACATAAAACGACGAATTTTTTTTTTCGTTTTTTTTTAATTTGCGTCTTTTGAAAAAGATTTCAACGATCCCAAAAAACCCCGAAAATGCTTATTTTAGCAAAACAGCACGTTTTTAGGGTTTTTAAAAAGCGTTTTTTAAAGCGTAAAACAGGGATAAAAAAGACGGGGAAATTTTTTTTTATTTGTTTTATTAATATTGCGTCTATTTGAACGATTTCAACGATCTAAAATGTTGGGAAAAAGCTTATTTTAGCAAAACAGCACGTTTTTAGCTTTTTAAACTGCGTTTTTTAAAGCGTAAAACAGCATAAAACGACGAATTTTTTTTTTCGTTTTTTTTTTAATATTGCCTATTTGGGAAAATTTCCCCGATCTAAAATGTTGAAAATGCTTATTTTAAAACCCGCACGTTTTGAGCCAAAACTGCGTTTTAACGCGTAAAACATCATAAAACGGCGAAATTTTTTTTATTCGCTTTTTTTTAATATTGCTTCTATTTGGGTTTAACGATCTAAAAAGGGGAAAAAGCTTATTTTAGCAAAACCCGGTTGAGCAATCTGCGTTTTTTAAAGCGTAAAACAGCATAAAAAAGACGAAATTTTTTTTATTCGTTTTTATTAAATTTTACGCGTCTATTTGAACGATTTCAACGATCTAAAATGGGGAAAAAAACTTATTTTAGCAAAAAAAGCACGTTTTTAGCTTTTTTTCTGCGTTTTTTAAAGCGTAAAACAACATAAAACGACAAGGGGTTTTTATTATTCGTTTTTTTTTTTTTATTTTCGTCTGTTGAACGTTTCCCGCGGGCAAAATGCTTGAAAATGCTTATTTTAGCAAAAAAACCCCCGTTTTTAGCTTTAATCTGCGTTTTAACGCGTAAAAAAACATAAAAAAGACAATTTTTAAATTTTTCGTTTTTATTAATATTCCTATTTGAACGATTTCAACGATCTAAAACGCGAAAATGCTTATTTTGAAAACAGCACGTTTTTAGCTTTTCTGCGTTTTAACGCGTAAAAAAGCATAAAAAAGACGGGGGTTTTTTTTATTCGTTTTTTTAATATTGCGTCTTTTGAACGGTTTCCCCGATCTAAAATGCTTGAAAATGCTTATTTTAGCAAAAAAGCACGTTTTTAGCTTTTAAACTGCGTTTTAACGCGTAAAAAAACATAAAAAAAGGGGAATTTTTAAAATTTTTGTTTTTATTAATATTGCTTCTATTTGAACGATTTCCCAAAGATCTAAAATGTTTTTAAAATGCTTATTTTTAAAAAAACAGCACGTTTTGAGCTTTTTAAACTGCGTTTAACTCGTAAAACAGCAAAAAACGACGAATTTTTTTTTATTCGTTTTTTTTTTAATAAATTTATTCTATTTTTAACGATTTCCCCGATCAAAAATTAAACGAAAAATGCTTTTTTTTTAGCAAAACAGCCCTTTTGAGCTTTAATCTGCGTTTTTAAAGCGTAAAACAACATAAAAAAAGACGAATTTTTTTTTTATTCGTTTTATTAATATTGCGTCTTTGAACGGTTTCAACGATCTAAAATCTTGAAAATGCTTTTTTTGCAAAAAACGTTTTGAGCTTTAATCGCGTTTTTAAAGCGTAAAACTAAAAATGGCGAATTTTTTTTTATTCATTTTTTTTTAATATTTGCTTCTATTTAAACGATTTCAACGATCTAAAAAAGGGGAAAATGCTTATTTTAGCAAAAACAGCATGTTTTGAGCTTTAATCTGCGTTTTTTAAAGCGTAAAAAAAGCATAAAACGACGAATTTTTTTTTTATTCGTTTTTTTTTAAAGTTTCTTCTATTTGGGCGGCCAACGATTTAAAATGCTTGAAAATGCTTATTTTTTGCAAAACAGCACGATTTGAGCTTTTCTGCGTTTTAACGCGTAAAACAGCATAAAAAAGACGAAATTTTTATTATTCGTTTTTTTTTAATATTGCGTCTATTTGAACGATTTCAACGATCTAAAATGCTTGAAAATGCTTATTTTAGCAAAACAGCACGTTTTGAGCTTTAATCTGCGTTTTTACGTGTAAACAGCATAAAACGACGAAATTTTATTATTCGTTTTTTTTATTAATATTGCTTTTATTTGAACGATTTCAACGATCTACAAATGCTTGAAAATACTTATTTTAGCAAAACAGCACGTTTTGAGCTTTTAATCTGCGTTTTAACGTAAAACAGCATAAAAAACGACGAATTTTTATTATTCCTTTTTATTATGTGCTTCTGTTTGAACGATTTCAACGATCTAAAATGCTTGAAAATGCTTATTTTAGCAAAACAGCACGTTTTGAGCTTTAATCTGCGTTTTAACGCGTAAAACAGCTCACAAAACGACGAATTTTTATTATTCGTTTTTATTAATATTGCGTCTATTTGAACGATTTCAACGATCTAAAATATTTGAAAATGCTTATTTTAGCAAAACAGCACGTTTGAGGCTTTAATCAACGTTTTAACGCGTAAACAGCATAAAAACGGCAGAGATTTTTTGTTATTTGTTTTTATTAATATTGCGTCTATTTGAACGATTTCCAACGATCTAAAATGCTTGAAAATGCATTTTAGCAAAACAGCGCGTTTTGAGCCTTAATCTGCGTTTTAACGCGTAAAACAGCATAAAAACGACGAATTTTTATTATTCGTTTTTATTAATATTGCTTCTATTTGAACGGTTTCAGCGATCTAAAATGCTTGAAAATGCTTATTTTAGCAAAACGGCACGTTTTGAGCTTTTAATCTGCGTTTTTAACGCGTAAACATCATAAAAACGACAGAAATTTTTATTATTCGCTTTTTATTAATATTGCTGTTGAACGATTTCAGCGATCTAAAATGCTTGAAAATGCTTATTTTAGCAAAACAGCGTATTTGAGCTTTAATCTGCGTTTTAACGCTAAAACAACATAAAAACGACGATTTTTTTATTATTCGTTTTTTTTTTATTAATATTGCTTCTATTTGAACGATTTCCAACGATCTGAAATGCTTGAAAATGCTTATTTTAGCAAAACAGCACGTTTTGAGCTTTAATCTGCGTTTTAACGTAAAACAGCATAAAAACGGTACGCCTTCGTTTTTTGTTAATATTGCGTCTATTTAGACGGTTCAACGATCTAAAATGCTTGAAAATGCTTATTTTTAGCAAAACAGCACGTTTTGAGCTTTAATCTGCGTTTTAACGCGTAAAACCCAGCATAAAATGACAGATTTTTTATTATTCGTTTTTATTAATATTGCTTCTATTTGAACGATTTCAACGTCTAAAATGCTTGAAAATGCTTATTTTAGCAAAACAGCACGTTTTGAGCTTTATTCTGCGTTTTAACGCGTAAAACAACATAAAACGACAGGGTACATTATTCGTTTTTATTTTTTATTGCGTCTATTTGAACGATTTCAGCGATCTAAAATGCTTGAAATTGCTGATTTTAGCAAAACAGCACGTTTTGAGCTTTAATCTACGTTTTAACGCGTAAAACAACATAAAACGACGAGATTTTTATTATTCGTTTTTGTATGTGCTTCTATTTGAACGATTTCAACGATCTAAAATGCTTGAAAATGCTTATTTTAGCAAAACAGCACGTTTGAGCTTTAATCTGCGTTTTAGCGCGTAAAACAGCATAAAACGACAGATTTTTATTGTTCGTTTTTATTAATATTCTTCTATTTGAACGATTTCAACGATCTAAAATGCTTGAAAATGCTTATTTTAGCAAAACAGCACGTTTGAGCTTTAATCTGCGTTTTAACGCGTAAAACAGCATAAAACGGCAGAATTTTTATTATTCGTTTTTATTAATATTGCGTCTATTTGAACGATTTCAACGATCTAAAATGCTTGAAAATGCTTATTTTAGCAAAACAGCACGTTTTGTGGGCTTTAATCTGCGTTTTTACGTGTAAACAGCATAAAACGACGAAATTTTATTATTCGTTTTTATTAATATTGCTTTACTATTTGAACGAGTTCAACGATCTGGAAGTAGCGAAAATGCTTATTTTTAGCAAAACGGAACGTTTGAGGCTTTAATCTGCGTTTTAACGCGTAAAACAACATAAAACGACGAATTTTTATTATTCGTTTTTATTATGTACTTCTATTTGAACGATTTCAACGATCTAAAATGCTTGAAAATGCTTATTTTATAGCAAAACAGCACGTTTGAAGGCTTTTAATCATTTTAACGCGTAAAACAGCATAAAACGACGAATTTTTGTTATTCGTTTTTTATTAATATTGCGTCTATTTGAACGATTTCAACGATCTAAAATATTTGAAAATGCTTATTTTAGCAAAACAGCACGTTTTGAGCTTTAATCAGCGTTTAACATAAACAACGCCGAGCGGCGAAATTTTTATTATTTGAACGTATGTTGCGTCTATTTGAACGATTTCCCAGCGATCTAAAATGGCGAAAATACTTATTTTAGCAAAACAGCACGTTTTGAGCCTTAATCTGCGTTTTAACGCGTAAAACAGCATAAAACGACGAATTTTTTGTTATTCGTTTTTTTTTATTAATATTCTTCTACTTTGAACGATTTCCAACGATCTAAAATCTTGAAAATCTTTATTTTTCACAAACAGCGCATTTTGAGCTTTAATCTGCGTTTTAACGCGTAAACATCATAAAACGTGAAATTTTATTATTCGCTTTTTATTAATATTGCTTCTATTTGAACGATTTCCAACGATCTAAAAATGCTTGAAAATGCTTATTTAGCAAAACAGCATGTTTTGAGCTTTAATCTGCGTTTAACGCGTAAAACAGCATAAAAACGACGAATTTTTATTATTCGTTTTTTATTAATATTGCTTCTATTTAGACGATTTCAACGATCTAAAATGCTTGAAAATGCTTATTTTAGCAAAACAGCACGTTTTGAGCTTTAATCTGCGTTTTAACGCGTAAAACAGCATAAAAAACGACGAAATTTTTATTATTCGTTTTTGTTAATATTGCGTCTATTTGAACGATTTCAACGATCTAAAATGCTTGAAAATACTTATTTTGTAAAACAGCGTTTGAGCTTTAATCTGCGTTTAACGCGTAAAACATAAAAATGACGAATTTTTTATTCGTTTTTATTAATATTGCTTCTATTTGAACGATTTCAACGATCTAAAATGCTTGAAAATGCTTATTTTAGCAAACAGCACGTTTTGAGCTTTATTCTGCGTTTTAACGCGTAAAACAGCATAAAAACGACGAAATTTTTATTATTAGTTTTTTATTTTTATTGCGTCTGTTGAACGATTTCAACGATCTAAAATGCTTGAAATTGCTGATTTTAGCAAAACAGCACGTTTTGAGCTTTAATCTGCGTTTTAACGCGTAAAACAGCATAAAAACGACAGAAATTTTTTATTATTCGTTTTATTAATATTCTTCTATTTGAACGATTTCAACGATCTAAAATGCTTGAAAATGCTTATTTTAGCAAAACAGCACGTTTTGAGCTTTTTTGAGCTTTTAATCTGCGTTTTAACGCGTAAAACAGCATAAAACGCAAATTTTATTATTCGTTTTTGTTAATATTGCGTCTTTTGAACGATTTCACGATCTAAAATGCTTGAAAATGCTTATTTTAGCAAAACAGCACGTTTTGAGCTTTTAATCTGCGTTTTAACGCGTAAAACAGCATAAAAATGACGAATTTTTATTATTCGTTTTTATTAATATTAGCTTCTATTTGAACGATTTCAACGATCTAAAATGCTTGAAAATGCTTATTTTAGCAAAACAGCACGTTTTGAGCTTTAATCTGCGTTTTAACGCGTAAAACACATAAAACGACGAATTTTTATTATTCGTTTTTATTAATATTGCGTCTATTTGAACGATTTCACGATCTAAAATACTTGAAAATGCTTATTTTAGCAAAACAGCACGTTTTGAGCTTTAATCAGCGTTTTAACGCGTAAAACACATAAAACGACGAAATTTTTAATATTTGTTTTATTAATATTGCGTCTATTTGAACGATTTCACGATCTAAAATGCTTAGAAAATGCTTATTTTAGTAAAACAGCACGTTTTGAGCTTTTAATCTGCGTTTTAACGCGTAAAACAGCATAAAACGACGAATTTTTATTATTCGTTTTTATTAATATTGCGTCTATTTGAACGATTTCAGCGATCTAAAATGCTTGAAAATGCTTATTTTAGCAAAACAGCACGTTTTGAGCTTTTCAGCGTTTTAACGCGTAAAACAGCATAAAACGACGAAATTTTTAATATTTGTTTTTGTTAATTTGCGTCTATTTGAACGATTTCAGCGATCAAAATGCTTGAAAATGCTTATTTTAGCAAAACAGCACGTTTTGAGCTTTAATCTCGTTTAACGCGTAAAACAGCATAAAATGCGAATTTTATTATTCGTTTTTATTAATATGCTTCTATTTGAACGATTTCAACGATCTAAAATGCTTGAAAATGCTTATTTTAGCAAAACAGCACGTTTTGAGCTTTATTCTGCGTTTTAGCGTAAAACAGCATAAAACGACGAATTTTTATTATTCGTTTTTATTTTATTGCGTTTTGAACGTTTCAACGATCAAAATGCTTGAAATTGCTGATTTTGAAAACAGCACGTTTTGAGCTTTAATCTGCGTTTTAACGCGTAAAACAGCATAAAACGACGAAATTTTTATTATTCGTTTTTATTAATATTGCTTCTATTTGAACGATTTCAACGATCTAAAATGCTTTGAAAATGCTTATTTTAGCAAAACAGCCGTTTTGAGCTTTTAATCGCGTTTTAACGCGTAAAACAGCATAAAACGACGAATTTTTATTATTCGTTTTTATTAATATTGCTTCTATTTGAACGATTTCAACGATCTAAAATGCTTGAAAATGCTTTATTTTAGCAAAACAGCGTTTTGAGCTTTAATCGCGTTTTAACGCGTAAAACACATAAACATCGAATTTTTATTATTCGTTTTTATTAATATTGCTCTATTTGAACGATTTCAACGATTAAAAAAATGCTGAAATGCTTATTTTAGCAAAACAGCACGTTTTGAGACTTTTAATCTGCGTTTTAACGCGTAAAACAGCTAAACGACGATTTTAGATTCGTTTTTTAAATTGCGTCTTTTGAACGATTCAACGATTAAAATGCTTGAAAATGCTTATTTTAGCAAAACAGCACGTTTTGAGCTTTAATCAGCGTTTTTAACGCGTAAAACCAGCATAAAAACGACGAAATTTTTTATTATTTGTTTTTATTAATATTGCACGTCTGTTGAACAGTTCAACGATCTAAAATGCTTGAAAATGCTTATTTACAGCAAAACAGCACGTTTGAGCTTTAATCTGCGTTTAACGCGTAAAAACAGCATAAAAACGGCAAAATTTTATTATTTGTTTTATTAATATTGCTTCTATTTGAACGATTTCAACGATCTAAAATGCTTGAAAATGCTTATTTTAGCAAACAGCACGTTTTGAGCTTTAATCTGCGTTTAACGCGTAAAACATATAAAAACGACAATTTTTATTATTCGTTTTTTTATTAATATTGCGTCTATTTGAATGATTTCAACGATCTAAAATGTGAAAATGCTTATTTTAGCAAAACAACACGGTGAGCTTTATTCTGCGTTTTAACGCGTAAAACAGCATAAAACGACGAAATTTTATTATTCGTTTTATTTTTTATTGCGTCTGTTGAACGGTACAGCAGGGTCTAAAATGCTTGGTAGCGTACAGCAAACACCACGTTTGAGCTTTAATCTGCGTTTTAACGCGTAAAACAGCATAAAACGACAATTTTATTATTCGTTTTTTATTAATATTGCTTCTATTTGAACGATTTCAACGATCTAAAATGCTTGAAAATGCTTATTTAGCAAAACAGCACGTTTTGAGCTTTTAATCTGCGTTTTAACGCGTAAAACAGCATAAAACGACGAAATTTTATTACGTTTTTATTGATATTGCGTCTATTTGAACGATTTCAACGATCTAAAATGCTTGAAAATGTATTTGTAAAACAGCGTTTGAGCTTTAATCTGCGTTTGCTGCGTAAAGCATAAAACGGCGTTTTTATTATTCGTTTTTTATTAATATTGCTTCTATTTGAACGATTTCAGCGATCTAAAATGTTTGAAAATGCTTATTTTAACAAAACAGCACGTTTTGAGCTTTAATCTGCGTTTTAACTCGTAAAACAGCATAAAAACGACTGAATTTTATTATTCGTTTTTATTAATATTGATTCTATTTGAACGTTCAACGATCTAAAATGTGAAAATGCTTGGCAAAACAGCGCGTTTTGAGCTTTTAATCTGCGTTTTTAACGCGTAAAACAACATAAAAACGACGATTTTTTATTATTCGTTTTTTATTAATATTGCGTCTATTTGAACGATTTCAACGATCTAAAATGCTTGAAAATGCTTATTTTAGCAAAACGGCACGTTTTGAGCTTTAATCTGCGTTTTAACGTAAAACAGCATAAAATGACAATTTTATTATTCGTTTTTATTAATATTGCTTCTATTTGGCGTTCCAACGATCTAAAATGCTTGAAAATGCTTATTTTAGTAAAAACAGCACGTTTTGAGCTTTTAATCACGTTTTAACGCGTAAAAACAGCATAAAACGACGAATTTTTATTATTCGTTTTTATTAATATTGCTTCTATTTGAACTTGACTTCAACGATTTAAAATGCTTGAAAATGCTTATTTTAGCAAAACAGCACGTTTTGAGCTTTAATCACGTTTTTAACGCGTAAAACAACACATAAAACGACAGATTTTTATTATTCGTTTTTATTAATGTGCGTCTATTTGAACGATTTCCCAACGATCTAAAATACCAAAAATACTTATTTAGCAAAACAGCACGTTTGCCCGAGCTTTAATCTGCGTTTTGCGCGTAAACAGCATAAAACGACGAATTTTTATTATTCGTTTTTTTGTTAATATTTGCTTCTTTGAACGATTTCAACGATCACCAAAATGGCGAAAATGCTTATTTGAAACAGCACGTTTGAGCTTTAATCTGCGTTTTGGCGAGTAAAACATCATAAAAACGACGAAATTTTATTATTCGCTTTTATTAATATTGCTTCTATTGAACCATTTCAACGATCTAAAATGCTTGAAAATGCTTATTTTAGCAAACAGCTTGATTTTGAAAATGCGATTTTAACGCGTAAAACAGCATAAAACGACGAATTTTTTATTATTCGTTTTTATTAATATTAACTTCTATTTGAACGATTTCAACGATCTAAATGCTTGAAAATGCTTATTTATGAAGCAGCACGTTTTGGGCTTTTGAAATCTGCGTTTAACGCGTAAAACAGCATAAAACGAGGAATTTTTATTATTCGTTTTTTTATTAATATTGCGTCTGTTGAACGATTTCAACGATTTAAATGCTTGAAAAATGCTTATTTTATAAACAACGTTTGAGCTTTTATTCGCCGTTTTAACGCGTAAAACAGCATAAAAACGACGAATTTTTATTATTCGTTTCTTATTAATATGGCTATTTGAACGACTTCAACGATTTAAAATGCTTGAGAAAATGCTTATTTTAGCATAAAACAGCACGATTGAGCTTTAATCTGCGTTTTAACGCGTAAAACAGCATAAAACGACGAAATTTTTATTATTCGTTTTTTTATTAATATTGCTTCTATTTGAACGATTTTAACGATCTAAAATGCTTGAAAATGCTTATTTAGCAAAACAGCACGTTACTGAGCTTTTAATCTGCGTTTTAACGCGTAAAACAACATAAAAACGATGAATTTTATTATTCGTTTTTATTAATATTGCTTCTATTTGAACAATTTCAACGATCTAAAATGCTTATGAAAGCCTTATTTAGCAAAACAGCACGTTTTGAGCTTTAATCTGCGTTTTAACGCGTAAAACGCAGCATAAAAACGACGAATTTTTTATTATTCGTTTTTTATTAATATTGCGTCTATTTGAACGATTTCGATCTAAAATACTTGAAAATGCTTATTTTAGCAAAACGGCACGTTTTTGAGCACAATCAGCGTTTAACGCGTAAAAACAGCATAAAACGACGAAATTTTTATTATTTGTTTTTATTAATATTGTGTCTATTTGAACGATTTCAACGATCTAAAATGCTCTTGAAAATGCTTATTTTAGCAAAACAGCGTTTTGAGCTTTAATCTGCGTTTTTAACGCGTAAACAACATAAAACGACGAATTTTTTATTATTCGTTTTTTTATTAATATTGCTTCTATTTGAACGATTTCAACGATCTAAAATGCTTGAAAATGCTTATTTAGCAAAACAGCACGTTTTGAGCTTTTAATCTGCGTTTTAACAGGTAAAACATCATAAAACGACGAAATTTTTATTATTCGCTTTTTATTAATATTGCTTCTATTTGAACGATTTCAACGATCTAAAAATGTAGCAGAAAATGCTTATTTTAGCAAAACAGCATGTTTTTGAGCTTTAATCTGCGTTTTAACGCGTAAAACAGCATAAAAACGACAGGTTGCATTATTCGTTTTTTATTAATATTGCTTCTATTTGAACGATTTCAGCGATCTAAAATGCTTGAAAATGCTTATTTTAGCAAAACAGCACGTTTGAGCTTTTAATCTGCGTTTTAACGCGTAAAACAGCATAAAAACGAGATTTTTTATTATTCGTTTTTTTATTAATATTGCGTCTATTTGAACGATTTCAGCGATACAAAATGCTTGAAAATGCTTATTTTAGCAAAACAGCACGTTTTGAGCTTTTAATCCAGCGTTTTAACGCGTAAAACAGCATAAAAACGACGAAATTTTTATTATTTGTTTTTATTAATATTGTGTCTATTTGAACGATTTCAACGATCTAAATGCTTGAAAGAAAATGCTTATTTTTAGCAAACAGCGTTTGAGCTTTAATCTGCGTTTTAACGCGTAAAACAGCATAAAACGACGAATTTTTATTATTCGTTTTATTAATATTGCTTTCTATTTGAACGATTTCAACGATCTAAAATGCTTGAAAATGCTTATTTAGCAAAACAGCGTTTTGAGCTTTTAATCTGCGTTTAACGAGTAAACATCATAAAAACGACGAAATTTTTATTATTCGCTTTTTATTAATATTGCTTCTATTTGAACGATTTCCAACGATCTAAAATGCTTGAAAATGCTTATTTAGCAAAACAGCATGTTTTGAGCTTTAATCTGCGTTTTAACGCGTAAAACAGCATAAAACGACGAATTTTTTATTAATTGTTTTTTATTAATGGCTTCTATTTGAAGACGATTTCAACGATCTAAAATGCTTGAAAATGCTTATTTTGTAAAACAGCACGTTTTGAGGCTTTAATCTGCGTTTTTGGCGTAAAGGCGCGGCATAAAACGAGGAATTTTTGTTGTTCGTTTTATTAATATTGCGTCTGTTGAACGATTTCAACGATCTAAAATGCTTGAAAATGCTTGTTTAGCAAAACGGCACGTTTTGAGCTTTTATTTTGCGTTTTAACGCGTAAAACAGCATAAAACGACGAAATTTTTTATTATTCGTTTTTTATTTTTATTGCGTCTGTTGAACGGTTTCAACGTCTGCAAAGCTTGAAATGCTTATTTTAGCAAAACAGCACGTTTGAGCTTTTAATCGTTTAACGCGTAAAACAACATAAAACGACGAATTTTTATTATTCGTTTCTTATTATGCTGTTGAACGACTTCAACGATTTAAAATGCTTGAAAATGCTTATTTTAGCAAAACAGCACGATTTGAGCTTTAATCTGCGTTTTAACGCGTAAAACAGCATAAAACGACGAAATTTTATTATTCGTTTTTATTAATATTGCATCTATTTGAACGATTTCAACGATCTAAAATGCTTGAAAATGCTTATTTTAGCAAAACCGCACGTTTGAGCTTTATTCTGCGTTTTAACGCGTAAAACAACATAAAACGACAGAAATTTTATTATTCGTTTTTATTTTATTGCGTCTATTTGGACGGTTTCAACGATCACAAATGCTTGAAAATGCTTATTTTAGCAAAACAGCGTTTGAGCTTTAATCTGCGTTTAACGCGTAAACAGCATAAAACGACAGGTACATTATTCGTTTTTATTAATATTGCTTCTATTTGGTGATTTCAACGATCTAAAATGCTTGAAAATGCTTATTTTAGCAAAACAGCACGTTTTGGTAATCTGCGTTTTAACGCGTAAAACAACATAAAAAGCGACGGGTACAGTATTCGTTTTATTAATATTGCGTCTATTTGAACGATTTCAACGATTTAAAATGCTTGAAAATGCTTATTTTAGCAAAACAGCACGTTTTGAGCTTTAATCAGCGTTTTAACGCGTAAACGAAAACTGAAATTTTATTGTTGTTTTATTAAGTGCGTCTATTTGAACGATTTCAACGATCTAAAATGCTTGAGAGAAATGCTTATTTTAGCAAAACAGCACGTTTGAGAGCTTTAATCTGCGTTTTAACGCGTAAAACGACATAAAAACAAAACGGGTACTGACTGGCTGGGTTTTTTATTAATATTGCTTCTATTTGAACGATTTCAACGATCTAAAATGCTTGAAAATGCTTATTTTAGCAAAACAGCACGTTTTGAGCTTTAATCTGCGTTTTAACGTAAAGGCAGCATAAAACGTGAATTTTTATTATTCGTTTTTATTAATATTGCGTCTATTTGAACGATTTCAACGATCTAAAATGGCAATGCTTATTTTTAGCAAACAGCACGTTTGAGCTTTTAATCAGCGTTTTAACGCGTAAAACAACATAAAACTACGAAATTTTATTATTTGTTTTTTATTAAATTGCGTCTGTTGAACGATTTCAATGATCTAAAATGCTTGATAAACTTATTTTAGCAAAAACAGCACGTTTTGACTTTAATCTGCGTTTAACGCGTAAACAGCATAAAAACAGCGAATTTTTATTATTCGTTTTATTAATATTGCTTCTATTTGAATTTAGCGATCTAAATGGCAATGCTTATTTTAGCAAAACAGCACGTTTGAGCTTTTAATCTGCGTTTTAACGCGTAAACAACATAAAAACGACGGGTACATTATTCGTTTTTATTAATATTGCACGTCTGTTGAACGATTTCAACAATCTAAAATGCTTGAAAATACTTATTTTAGCAAAACAGCACGTTTGATCTTTTAATCAGCGTTTTTAACGCGTAAAACAGCATAAAACGACGAAATTTTTATTATTTGTTTTTTATTAATATTGCACGTCTATTTGAACGATTCAACGATCTAAAATGCTTGAAAATGCTTATTTTAGCAAAACAGCACGTTTGAGCTTTAATCTGCGTTTTAACGCGTAAAACAGCATAAAACGCGACGGGTATTTTTATTGTCGTTTTTATTAATATTACTTCTATTTGAACGATTTCAACGATCTAAAATGCTTGAAAATGCTTATTTTAAGCCCAAAAAAGCCGTTTTGAGCCTTTTTTGCGTTTTAACGCGTAAAACAGCATAAAACGACGAAATTTTTATTATTCGTTTTTTTTTTTAATATTGCGTTATTTGAACGATTTCAACGATCAAAATGCTTGAAAATGCTTTTTTAGCAAAACAGCACGTTTTTAGCTTTTTCTGCGTTTTCTAAAAATGCATAAAAAAGACGAATTTTTTTTTTTTATTCGTTTTTTTTTAATATTGCTTCTATTTAAAAAAATTTCCCAAAGATCTAAAATGCTTGAAAATGCTTATTTTAGCAAAACAGCACGTTTTGAGCTTTAATCTGCGTTTTAACGCGTAAAACAACATAAAACGACGGGGAAATTTTTTTTTTTTTTTTTTTTTTTAATATTGCTTCTATTTGAACGGTTTTAACGATCTAAAATCTTGAAAATCTTTTTTTTAGCAAAACAGCACGTTTGAGCTTTAATCCCGCGTTTTAACGCGTAAAAAAACATAAAAAAGACAAATTTTTATTATTCGTTTTTTTTTTTTTAAATTTCGTCTATTTGAACGGTTTCAACGATCTAAAATGCGAAAATGTTTTATTTTTCAAAACAAACACGTTTTTAGCTTTATTCTGCGTTTTAACGCGTAAAAACATAAAAAAGACGGGTTTTTTTTTTTTTTTTATTAATTGCTCTATTTGAACGATTTCAAGATCTAAAATGCTTGAAAATGCTTATTTTAGCAAAAAAGCCCTTTTTAGCTTTAATTTTTCGCGTAAAAAAAAAAAAAAGCAAAATTTTTTTTTTTTTTTTTTATTTTTTTAAAATTTTTCAAATTAAAAAAATGCTTTTTTGCAAAACAGCACGTTTTAGCTTTTCTGGGTTTTTAAAGCGTAAAAAAACATAAAACGACAAATTTTTATTATTTTTTTTTTTATTGCGTCTTTTGAACGATTTCAAAATTAAAATGCTTGAAAAGCTTTTTTTTAAAAAAAACCCCTTTTTTTTTTTCGTTTTTTTCGCTAAAAACAAAAAGAAAATTTTTATTTTTTTTTTTATTTTTGCGTTTTTAAAGTTTAAAGTTAAAACAAAAGCTTATTTTTAGCCAAAAATTTTGGTTTAACGCGTTTTTTTCGCTAAAACGCAAAAAAAATTTTTTTTTTTTTTTTTAATTTTTCAGTTAAGTTTAAAATTTAAAAATTTTAAAAATTTTTTTTTTAAACGCCCTTTTAAACTTTTTTCGCTTTTTTTCCTAAAAATAAAAAAATTTTTTATTTTCGTTTTTTTATTAAATTGGCTTTTTAAATTTTTAAAATCTAAAAACTTTAAAAGTTTTTTT
>NW_027047303.1:0-10000 GCF_025399875.1 Dalotia coriaria
AGAAAAAAAAAAATAATAAAAAAATTTTTTTTTTGTTTTCCTTAAAAAAAAGTCAAAAAAAAGTTGTTTTTAAAATAAGCATTTTAAAATTTAAGTAAATCTTAAATAAAAAAATAAAAAAATAAAAAAAAATTTTTTTTATGCTGTTTTGCTTAAAAGCAATTTAAAAACTAAACGTTGTTTTTTAAAAAAACATTTTTAAAAGATTTAAATTTTTTTAAAAAAAATTTTTTAAAAAAGAAAAAAAACTCAATTTTTTCTGTTTTGCTTAAAAAACAATTAAAACCCCGGGTTTTTAAAAAAGCATTTTCAAGCATTTTTAAAGGGGAAATTTTTAAAAAAACGCTATTATAAAAACGTAAAAAATTTTTGTTTTATGCTTTTTGCTTAAAACCGTTAAACTCAAAAGGCGGTTTTTAAAAAAAAAATTTTTGCTTTTAAACGTTAAAATTTGGGGGAAAATTTTTTGGGGAAAAAAACTTTTTTAGCTTTTTTTGCGTTCGGAATTAAAATAAAACGTTTTTTTGCTTTTAAAAAAAGCTTTTAAAGCTTTTAACTTAAACTTTAAAAGCGTAAAAAAAAAAAAAAATAAAAATTTGTCTTTTTTGGTTTTTTTAAAAAGAATTAAAAAAAACGTCGTTTTGCTTGCTTTTAAGCATTTTTCTTAAACGTTCTGGAATAAATTTAAAAAATTAAAATTTTTTTTTCTTTTTTTGCTTAAAAAAAAATTAAAAATCCTTTTTCTTTTTTTGCAAAAAATTTAAGCTTTTTTGCTTAAAAACTTAAAAAAAAAAAAAACAAATAAAAAATTTTCGTTTTTTTTTTTTCGCGTTCCAAATTTTAAAAATAAAACGGTTTTTTTTAAAAACTTTTTTTTGGGAAATTGAAAAAGTTAAAAAGGAAATTTAAAAAAAGATAATAAAACGGGTTTTTTTTTTTTTTTTAAAAAGCGTTAAAAAAAACCGGGGTTTTTGTAAAATCATTTTCAACATTTTAGATCGTTGAAATCGAAAAAGAAAATAAAATAAAAACGAATAAAAAAATTTTTTTTTTGGATTAAAAAGCAGAATAAACTCAAAACGTGCTGTTTTGAAAAAAGCATTTTAAGCATTTTAGATCGTTAAATTTAAAGAAATTTAATAAAAAAAAAAAAAAATTTTTGTTTTTTTGTGTTTTACCAAAACGCAGATTAAACTCAAAACGTGCGTTTTGCAAAATAAGCATTTTCAAGCATTTTAGATCGTTGAAATCGTTCAAATAGAAGCAATATTAATAAAAACGAATAATAAAAAAATTCGTCGTTTTATGCTGTTTTTACGCGTTAAAATGCAATTAAGCTCAAAACGTGCTGTTTTGCTTTAAAATAAGCATTTTCAAGCATTTTTTAGATCGTTGAAATCGTTCGAAATAGACGCAATATTAATAAAAACAAATAATAAAAAATTGCGTCGTTTTTATGCTGTTTTACGCGTTTAAAACGCAGATTAAAGCTTTCAAAACGTGCTGTTTTGCTAAAATAAGCATTTTCAAGCATTTTAGATCGTTGAAATCGTTCAAATAGAAACAGTAATAAAAACGAATAATAAAATTTCGTCGTTTTGATGCTGTTTTGCGCGTTAAACGCAGTGCAAAACTCAAAACGTGCTGTTTTGCTAAAATAAAGCATTTTCAAGCATTTAGATCGTGAAGTGTTTAAATAGAAGCAATATTAATAAAACGAATAATAAAAATTCGTCATTTTTATGCTGTTTTACGCGTTAAACGCAGATTAAAGCTCAAAACATTACTGTTTTGCTAGATAAGCATTTTCAAGCATTTTTAGATCGTTTGAAATCGTTCCGGCAGGCAATATTAATAAAAACGAATAATAAAAATTTCGTCGTTTTTTATGCTGTTTACGCGTTAAAACGCAGAATAAAACTCAAAACGTGCTGTTTTGCGAAAATAAAGCATTTCAAGCATTTTGGGTGAAATCGTTCAAATTGAAGCAATATTAATAAAAACGAATAATAAAAAATTCGTCGTTTTATGCTGTTTACGCGCGTTAAAACGCAGATTAAAACTCAAAAGCATGCTGTTTTGCTATAATAAGCATTTTCAAGCATTTTAGATCGTTGAAAATCGTTCAAATAGACGCAATATTAATAAAAACGAATAATAAAAATTTCGTCGTATTTATGCTGTTTTTTACGCGTTAAAACGCAGATTAAAGCTCAAAACGTGCTGTTTTGCTACGGCCAGCATTTTTAGCATTTATATCGTTGAAATCGTTCAAATAGACGCAATAATAAAAACGAATAATAAAAATTCGTCGTTTTATGCTGTTTTACGCGTTAGAACGCAGATTAAAGCTCAAAACGTGCTGTTTTGCTAAAATAAGCATTTCAAGCATTTTAGATTGTTGAAATCGTTCCAAGTGAAACGTAATAAAAACGAATAATAAAAATTCGTCGTTTTATGCTGTTTTTACGCGTTAAAACGCAGATTAAAATCAAAACGTGCTTTGTTTTGCTAAAATAAGCGCATTTTCAAGCATTTTAGATCGTTGAAATCGTTCAAATAGAAGCAATATTAATAAAAATGAATAATAAAAAATTTCGTCGTTTTTATGCTGTTTTGCGCGTTAAAACGCTCATTAAAATAAAACCGTGCTGTTTGCTAAAATGGCATTTTCAAGCATTTTAGATCGTTGAAATCGTTTTAAAATAGACGCAACATTGTAAAAAACGAATAATAAAAATTCGTCGTTTTTTATGCTGTTTTGGAAGCGTTAAAGAAACGCAGATTAAACTCAAAACGTGCAGTTTTTGCTAAAATAAGCATTTTTCAAGCATTTTTGATCGTTGAAATCGTTCAAATAGACGCAATAAAATAAAACGAATAATAAAAATTTCGTCGTTTTTTATGCTGTTTTTACGCGTTAAACAGATTAAAGCTCAAAACGTGCTGTTTTGCTAAAATAAGCATTTTCAAGCATTTTTAGATCGTTGAAATCGTTCAAATAGACGCAATATTAATAAAACGAATAACAAAAATTTCGTCGTTTTTTATGCTTTTGTTTTTGCGCGTTAAACGCAGATTAAAGCTCAAAACGTGCTGTTTTGCTAAAATAGCATTTTTCAAGCATTTTAGATCGTTGAAATCGTTCAAAATAGACGCAATATTAATAAAAACGAATAACAAAATTTCGTCGTTTTATGCTGTTTTACGCGTTAGAGCACGTTAAAGCACAAAACGTGCTGTTTTGCTAAAATAAGCAGCATTTTGATCGTTGAAATCGTTCAAATAGACGCAATAAAAATAAAAACGAATAATAAAAATTTCGTCGTTTTTTTACATACCGGTTTTACGCGTTAAAACGCAGAATAAAACTCAAAACGTGCTGTTTGCTAAAATAAGCATTTCAAGCATTTTAGATCGTTAAATCGTTCAAATAGACGCAATATTAATAAAACGAATAACAAAAATTTCGTCGTTTATGCTGTTGTTTTTGCGCGTTAAAACGCAGATTAAAAGCTCAAAACGTGTTTTATACAAAATAAACATTTTCAAAAGCATTTTAGATCGTTGAAATCGTTCAAATAGAAGCAATATTAATAAAAACGAATAATAAAAAATTCGTCGTTTTTATGCTGTTTTACGCGTTAAAACGCAGATTAAAACTCAAAACGTGCTGTTTTGCTTAAAATAGCATTTTAGATCATTTGAAATCGTTCAAATAGCGCAATATTAATAAAAACCGAATAATAAAAAGCCGTCATTTTTAACGTTTACGCGTTAAAACGCAGATTAAAGCTCAAAAACGTGCTGTTTTGCTAAAATAAGCATTTTCAGCATTTTTAGATCGTTGAAATCGTTCCGACAAGGCAATATTAATAAAAACGAATAATAAAAATTTCGTCGTTTTTATGCTGTTTTACGCGTCAAAACGCAGATTAAAGCTCAAAACGTGCTGTTTTGCTAAAATAAGCATTTTCAAGCATTTTAGATCGTTGAAATCGTTTAAAATAGAAGCAGCGTTAATAAAAACGAATAATAAAAAATTCGTCGTTTTTAGGCTGTTTACGCATTAAAACGCAGATTAAAGCTCAAAACGTGCTGTTTTGCTAAAATAAGCATTTTCAAGCATTTTAGATCATTTGAAATCACGTTCCAAATAGACGCAATAAAATAAAAACGAATAATAAAATTTCGTCGTTTTTATGCTGTTTTACGCGTTAAAACGCAGAATAAAATCAAAACGTGCTGTTTTGCTAAAATAAGCATTTCCGAAGCATTTTAGATCGTTGAAATCACGTTCAAATAGACGCAATATTAATAAAAACGAATAATAAAAATTTCGTCGTTTTTTCGCCGCTTTGTTTTACGGGTTAAAACGCAGATTAAAACTCAAAAGGTGTTTTGCTAAAATAAGCATTTTCCAAGCATTTTTTAGATCGTTGAAATCGTTCAAATAGAAGCAATATTAATAAAAACGAATAATAAAAATTCGTCGTTTTTTTATATATTTTACGCGTTAAAACGCAGATTAAAGCTCAAAACGTGCTGTTTGCGCAAAATAAAGCATTTTCAAGCATTTTTGGTCGGTTGAAATCGTTAAATAGACGCAATATTAATAAAAACCAAATAATAAAAAATTCGTCGTTTTTATGCTGTTTTACGCGTTAAACGCAGATTAAAACTCAAAACGTGCTGTTTTGCTAAAATAAGCATTTTCAAGCATTTTTAGATCATTGAAATCGTTAAAATAGAAGCAATATTAATAAAACAGATAATAAAAATTTCGTCGTTTTTATGCTGTTTTACGCGTTAAAACGCAGATTAAACTCAAAACGTGCTGTTTTGCTAAAATAAGCATTTTCAAGCATTTTAGATCGTTGAAATCGTTCAACAGACGCAATATTAATAAAAAACGAATAATAAAAATTTCGTCGTTTTATAAGCGTTTTACGCGTTAAAACGCAGAATAAAAGCTCAAAACGCGCTGTTTTAAGTAAAATAAGCATTTTCTCAAGCATTTTAGACGCTGAAATCAGTTCCCAGTATTTTACTATTAATAAAACGAATAATAAAAATTTCGTCGTTTTTATGCTGTTTTACAAAACGCAGGATTTTTCTCAAAACGTGCTGTTTTGCTAAAATAAGCATTTTTAAGCACGGCACGTTGAAATCGTTCAAATAGACGCAATATTAACAAAACGAATAATAAAAATTCGTCGTTTTACGTTGTTTTACGCGTTAGAACGCAGATTAAAGCTCAAAACGTGCCGTTTTGCTAAAATAAGCATTTTCGCTACTTAGGATTGTTGAAATCGTTCAAATAGCAATATTAATAAAAACGAATAATAAAAAATTCGTCGTTTTATGCTGTTTTACGCGTTAAACGCAGATTAAAGCTCAAAACGTGCCTGTTTTGCTAAAATAAGCATTTTCAAGCATTTTAGATCGCTGAAATCGTTCAATAGAAGCAAATATTAATAAAATGAATAATAAAAATTCCGTCGTTTTATGTTGCGTTTTACGCGTTAAAACGCTGGATTAAAAGCTCAAACTGTGCTGTTTTGTTAAAATAAGCATTTTCAAGCATTTAGATCGCTTTAAACGTTCAAATAGACGCAACATTAATAAAAAACGAATACGTACCCTGTCGTTTTATGCTTGCTCTTTTACGCGTTAAAACGCAGAATAAAGCTCAAAACGTGCTGTTTTACAAAATAAGCATTTTCAAGCATTTTAGGATCGTTGAACCGTTCAAATAGACTTTTCAATATTAATAAAAACGAATAATAAAATTCGTCGTTTTATGCTGTTTTACGGGTTAAAACGCAGATTAAAAGTTCTCAAACGCTGTTTTGCTAAAATAAGCATTTTCAAGCATTTTAGATCGTTGAAATCGTTCAAATAGCTAATTATTAATAAAAAAACGACATCAAAATCTGTCGTTTTATGCTGTTTTACGCTAAAACGCAGGATTAAAAGCTCAAAACGTGCTGTTTTGCTAAATAAGCATTTTCAAGCATTTTAGATCGTTGAAATCGTCTTCAAATAGACGCAATATTAATAAAAAACAAATAATAAAAATTCGTCGTTTTATGCTGTTTTACGCGTTAAAACGCAGATTAAAAGCTCAAAACGTGCTGTTTTGCTAAAATAAGTTTTCAAGCATTTTAAATCGTTGAAATCGTTCAAATAGACGTGTAATAATAAAAAACGAATAATAAAAAATTTCGTCGTTTTATGCTGTTTTACGCGTTAAAACGATGATTGCTCAAAACGCGCTGTTTTGCTGTAACAAGCATTTTCAAGCATTTTAGACGCGAAATCGTTCAAATAGACGCAATATTAATAAAAAACGAATAATGTACCCGTCGTTTTATGCTGTTTTACGCGTTAAAACGCAGATTAAAAGCTCAAAACGTGCTGTTTTGCTAAAATAAGCATTTTCAAGCATTTGTATCGTTGAAATCGTTCAAAATAGCAATATTAATAAAAACGAATAATAAAAATTTCGTCGTTTTATGCTGTTTTACGCGTTAAACGCAGATTAAAAGCTCAAACGTGCTGTTTTGCTAAAAATAAGCATTTTCAAGCATTTTAGATCGTTGAAATCGTTCGTACGAAGCAATATTAATAAAAAAACGTAATAATGCACCCGTCGTTTTATGCCGTTTTTCGCGTTAAACGCAGATTAAAGCTCAAAACGTGCCGGTTTCGCCAAAATAAGCATTTTCAAGCACGGATCGTTGAAATCAGTTCAAATAGACGCACAAAAAATAAAACGAATAATAAAAATCTCGTCGTTTTATGCTGTTTTACGCGTTAAAACGCAGAATAAAGCCTTCCGTAAACGTGTGCTGTTTTGCTAAAATAAGCATTTTCAAGCATTTTAGATCGCTGAAAATCGTTCAAATAGACGCAATATTAATAAAAACGAATAATAAAAATTTCTGTCGTTTTATTGTTTTACGCTAAAACGCAGATTAAAGCTCAAAAAAACGTGCTGTTTTGCTGCTAAAATAAGTTTTCAAGCATTTTAGATCGCTGGAAATCGTTCAAATAGAAGCCAATATTAATAAAAACGAATACCAAAAAAATCGTCGTTTTTATGCTGCCTTTACGCGTTAAAACGCAGACAAAAGCTCAAAAACGCGCTGTTTTGCTAAAAATACATTTCTCAAGCATTTTAGATCGTTGAACCGTTCAAATTGAAGCAATATTAATAAAAAACGAATTAACAAAAAAATTTACCGTTTTATGCCGTCGGCCGTTAAAACGCAGATTAAAGCTCAAAACGTGCTGTTTTGCCAAAATAAGCATTTTCAAGCATTTTAGGACTGCCAAAATCGTCTTCGCTAAATAGACGCAATATTAATAAAAAAACGAATAATAAAATTTCGTCGTTTTATGCTGTTTTTACGTCAAAACGGCAGATTAAAAGCCAAACGTGCTGTTTTGCTAAAATAAGCATTTTCAAGCATTTGACCGTTGTAATCGTTCAAATAGAAGCAATATTAATAAAAATCGAATAATAAAAAAATCGTCGTTTTATGCTGTTTTACGCGTTAAAACGCAGATTAAAGCTCAAAACGTGCCGCTGCTAAATAAGCATTTTCAAGCATTTAAACCCGCTGGAAATCGTTCAAATAGACGCAGTATTAATAAAAAAACGAATAATAAAAATTTCGTCGTTTTATGCTGTTTTACGCGTTAAAACGATGATTAAAGCTCAAAACGCCGCCTTTGCTGCGTAAGTACTTTCAAGCATTTTAGATCGCTGAAATCGTTCAAATAGACGCACATAATAAAACGAATAATAAAAAATTCGTCGTTTTATGTTGCCTTACGCGTTAAAAACGCAGATTAAAGCTCAAAACGCTGTTTTGCATAAAATAAGCATTTTCGCTATTCTTTAGACGTTCGAAATCGTTCAAATAGAAGCAATATTAACAAAAACCCACCACAAAAACGGTCGTTTTATGCTGTTTTACGCGTTAAAACGCAGATTAAAGCTCAAACGCGCGCCGCCAAACAAGGAATAAGCATTTTAGATCGTTGAAATCGTTCAAATAGACGCACCATTAATAAAAACAAATAATAAAAATTCGCCTGCCGTTGCTTCACGCGTTAAACGCAGATTAAAGTCGCAAACGCGCGTCGCTGCGCCGCTACTTTCAGCATTTTAAATCGCTGAAAACGTTCAAATAGACGCAGCACAATGAAAACCGACAATGCGGTTCCCTCGTCGTTTTATGCTGTTTTACGCGTTAAACGATGATTGCAAAGCTCAAACGTGCTGTTTTGCTAAAACGCGATTTCGCCATTTTAGATCGTTGAACTGTTCAACAGACGCATTATTAATAAAAAACGAATAACAAAAATCGTCGTTTTATGCCGTTTTACGCGTTAAAACGCAGATTAAAGCTCAAAACGTGCTTTCGTTTTGCTAAAATAAGCATTTTCAAGCATTTTAGATCGTTGAAATCGTTCAAATAGAAGCAATATTAATAAAACGAATAATAAAAATTTCGTCGTTTTTTTGCTGTTTTACGCGTTAAAACGCAGATTAAAGCTCAAAACGTGCTGTTTTGCTAAAATAAGCATTTTCAAGCATTTTAGATCGTTGAAATCGTTCAAATAGAAGCAATAAATAAAAACGAATAATAAAAATCGTCGTTTTATGCTGTTTTACGCGTTAAAACGCAGATTAAAGCTCAAAACGTGCTGTTTTGCTAAAATAAGCATTTTCAAGCATTTTAGATCGTTTAAATCGTTCAAATTGAAGCAATATTAATAAAAACAAATAATAAAAAATTCGTCGTTTTTTTGCTGTTTTACGCGTTAAAAAGCAGATTAAAGCTCAAAACGTGCTGTTTTGCTAAAATAAGCTTTTCAAGCATTTTAGATCGTTGAAATGTTCAATAGACGCAATATTAATAAAAACGAATAATAAAAATTTCGTCGTTTTATGCTGTTTTACGCGCAAAAAGCAGATTAAAGCTTAAAACGTGCTGTTTTTCTAAAATAAGCATTTTCAAGCATTTTAGATCGTTGTAATCGTTCAAATGAAGCAATATTAATAAAAATCGAATAATAAAAATTCGTCGTTTTATGCTGTTTACGCGTTAAAAAGCAGTTAAAGCTCAAAACGTGCTGTTTTGCTAAAATAAGCATTTTCAAGCATTTTAAATCGTTGAAATCGTTCAAATAGACGCAGTATTAATAAAAACGAATATAAAAATTTCGTCGTTTTTATGCTGTTTTAGCGTTAAACGATGATTAAGCTCAAAACGTGCTGTTTTTCTAAAATAAGCATTTTCAAGCATTTTAGATCGTTGAAATCGTTCAAATAGACGCAATATAATAAAAACGAATAATAAAAATTCGTCGTTTTATGCTGTTTACGCGTTAAAACGCAGATTAAAAACTCAAAAAGTGCTGTTTTGCTAAAATAAGCATTTTCAAGCATTTTAGATCGTTGAAATCGTTCAAATAGAAGCAATATTAATAAAAACGAATAATAAAAAATTTCGTCGTTTTATGCTGTTTTACGCGTTAAAACGCAGATTAAAGCTCAAAACGTGCTGTTTTGCTAAAATAAGCATTTTGAAGCATTTAGATCGTTGAAATCGTTTAAATAGAAGCAATATTAATAAAAAAAGAATAATAAAAATTCGTCATTTTATTCTGTTTTACGCGTTAAAACGCAGATTAAAGCTCAAAACGTGCTGTTTTGCTAAAATAAGCATTTTCAAGCATTTTTTGATGTTGAAATCGTTCAAATTGAAGCAAATTTAAAAAAAACGAATAATAAAAATTCGTCGTTTTATGCTGTTTTACGCGTTAAAACGCAGATTAAAAACTCAAAAAGTGCTGTTTTGCTAAAATAAGCATTTTTAAACATTTTAGATCGTTTAAATCTTCAAATAGACAAATTTAAAAAAAAAAAGAATAAAAAAAATTCGTCGTTTTTGTGTTTTACGCGTTAAAAAAGCAGATTAAA
>NW_027047303.1:12500-15822 GCF_025399875.1 Dalotia coriaria
CTCAAAACGTGCTGTTTTGCTAATGTAAGCATTTTCAAGCATTTTAGATCGTTGAAATCGTTCAAATAGACGCAATATTAATAAAAGAATAATAAATTCGTCGTTTTATGCTGTTTACGCGTTAAAACGCAGATTAAAACTCAAAACGTGCTGTTTTGCTAAAATAAGCATTTTCAAGCATTTTAGATCGTTGAAATCGTTCAAATAGAACAGTATTAATAAAACGAATATAAAAATTTCGTCGTTTTTATGCTGTTTTACGCGTTAAAACGCAGATTAAAGCTCAAAACGTGCTGTTTTGCTAAAATAAGCATTTTGAAGCATTTTAGATCGTTGAAATCGTTTAAATAGAAGCAATATTAATAAAACGAATAATAAAATTCGTCATTTTATTCTGTTTTACGCGTTAAAACGCAGATTAAAGCTCAAAACGTGCTGTTTTGCAAAATAAGCATTTTCAAGCATTTTAGATCGTTGAAATCGTTCAAATGACGCAATATTAATAAAAACGAATAATAAAAATTTCGTCGTTTTTATGCTGTTTACGAGTTAAAACGCAGAATAAAGCTCAAAACGTGCTGTTTTGCACAAATAAGCATTTTCAAGCATTTTAGATCGTTGAAATCGTTCAAATAGACGCAATATTAATAAAAACGAATAATAAAAATTCGTCGTTTTTTATGCTGTTTTCGCGTTAAAACGCAGATTAAAACTCAAAACGTGCTGTTTTGCAAAATAAGCATTTTCAAGCATTTTGGATCGTTGAAATCGTTCAAATAAAAATAAATTAATAAAAACGAATAATAAAAAATTCGTCGTTTTTATGCTGTTTTACGCGTTAAACGCAGATTAAAGCTCAAAACGTGCTGTTTTGCTAAAATAAGCATTTTCAAGCATTTTAGATCGTTGAAATCGTTCAAATAGACGCAATATTAATAAAACGAATAATAAAAATTTCATCGTTTTTATGCTGTTTTACGCGTTAAAACGCAGATTAAAACTCAAAACGTGCTGTTTTGCTAAAATAAAGCATTTTCAAGCATTTTAGATCGTTGAAATCGTTCAAATAGACGCAATATTAATAAAAACGAATAATAAAAATTCGTCGTTTTTGCTGTTTACGCGTTAAAACGCAGATTAAAGCTCAAAACGTGCTTTTTGCTAAAATAAGCATTTTAGGGATTTTCAAGCATTTTAGATCGTTGAAATCGTTCAAATTGAAACTATTAATAAAAAAGAATAATAAAAAATTCGTCGTTTTTTTGGGGTTTTTTTTCGCGAAAAAGCAAAATTAAAACTCAAAAAAATTTCTGTTTTGCTAAAATAAACATTTTCAAACATTTTTTTGATCCCTTGAAATCGTTCCAAAAAAGACGCAATATTAATAAAAACGAAAAAAAAAAATTTCGTCGTTTTTTTTGCTGTTTTTTCGCGTCAAAACGCAGATTAAAACTAAAACTTTCTGTTTTTCTAAAAAAAGCATTTTCAAGCATTTTAAATCCCTTGAAATCGTTCAAATAGACGCGAGTATTAATAAAAAAGAAAAAAAATTTCGTCGTTTTTTTTGCTGTTTTTCGCGTTAAAAAAGCAGATTAAAACTCAAAACGTGCTGTTTTTTCTAAAATAAACATTTTTTAAGCATTTTTTGATCGTTGAAATCGTTTTAAATAGACGCAATATTTAAAAAAAAACGAATAATAAAAAATTTGTCATTTTTTTTCTGTTTTTGCGTTAAAACGCAGTTAAAGCTCAAAACGTGCTTTTTTTTGCTAAAATAAGCATTTTCAAGCATTTTTTGATCGTTTTAAATCGTTCCCAAAAAGACGCAATATTAATAAAAACGGGAAAAATAAAAAAATTTTGTCGTTTTTATGCTGTTTTACCGCGTTAAAACGCGGGTAAAAATCAAAAAGTGCTGTTTTTCAAAATAAAACATTTTTTAAGCATTTTTTGATCGTTGAAATCGTTCCAAAAAAAGACGCAATAATTAAAAAAACGGGAAAAATAAAAAAATTTGTCGTTTTTATGCTGTTTTACGCGTTAAAAAGCAGATTAAAGCTCAAAACGTGCTGTTTTGCTAAAATAAACATTTTTAAGCATTTTGGATCGTTGAAATCGTTCAAATAGAAGCAATATTAATAAAAAGCGAATAATAAAATTTCGTCGTTTTATGCTGTTTTACGCGTTAAAACGAGATTAAAACTCAAACGTGCTGTGTTTCTTAAAATAGCATTTAAATTTTAGATCGTTGAAATCGTTTAAATAGAAGCAATATTAATAAAAACGAATAATAAAAAAATTTGTCATTTTTATGCTGTTTTACGCGTTAAAACGCAGATTAAAACTCAAAACGTGCTGTTTTGCTAAAATAAGCATTTTCAAGCATTTTAGATCGTTGAAATCCGTTCAAATAGACGCAATATTAATAAAATACGAATAATAAAATTTCGTCGTTTTATGCTGTTTTACGCGTTAAAACGCTGATTAAAAGCTCAAAACGTGCTGTTTTGCTAAAATAAGCATTTTCAAGCATTTTAGATCGTTGAAATCGTTCAAATAGACGCAATATTAATAAAAACGAATAATAAAAAATTCGTCGTTTTTATGCTGTTTTACGCGTTAAACGCGATTAAAGCTCAAAACGTGCTGTTTTGCTTAAAATAAGCATTTTCGAAGCATTTTAGATCGTTGAAATCGTTCAAATAGAAGCAATTTACTAAAAACGAATAATAAAAATTTCGTCGTTTTTATGCTGTTTTACGCGTTAAAACGCAGATTAAAGCTCAAAACGTGCTGTTTTGCTAAAATAAGCATTTTCAAGCATTTTAGATCGTTGAAATCGTTTAAATAGGCTATATTAATAAAAACGAATAATAAAAATTCGTCATTTTATGCTGTTTTACGCGTTAAAACGCAGATTAAAGCTCAAAACGTGCTGTTTTGCTAAAATAAGCATTTTCAAGCATTTAAGATCGTTGAAATCGTTCCAAAAGACGCAATATTAAAAAACGAATAATAAAAATTTCGTCGTTTTTATGCTGTTTTACGCGTTAAAACGCAGAATAAAGCTCAAAACGTCTGTTTTGCTAAAATAAGCATTTTCAAGCATTTTAGATCGTTGAAATCGTTCAAATAGACGCAATATTAATAAAAAAGAATAATAAAAATTTGTCGTTTTTATGCTGTTTTACGCGTTAAAACGCAGAATAAAAAAAGCTCAAAACATTTCTGTTTTTGCCAAAATAAGCATATTTTAAGCATTTTAGAAAAAAACGTTAAAAATTTTGTTTAATTAAACAATAAATAAAAACGTTAAATTTTC
>NW_027047304.1:0-15820 GCF_025399875.1 Dalotia coriaria
TGATTATTTTAGCAAAACAACACGTTTTGAGCTTTAATCTGCGTTTTAACGCGTAAAACAGCATAAAAACGACGAATTTTTATTATTCGTTTTTTTATTAATATTGCTTCTATTTGAACGATTTCAACATTGATCTAAAATGCTTGAAAATGCTTATTTTAGCAAAACAGCGCGTTTTGAGCTTTAAATAAGATTTTAACGCGTAAAAACAGCATAAAACGGCAAGAATTTTTATTATTCGTTTTTATTAATATTGCGTCTATTTGAAGACGATTTCAACGATCCTAAAATGCTTGAAAATGATTATTTTAGCAAAACAGCACGTTTTGAGCTTTTAATCTGCGTTTTAACATTAATGCAAAACAGCATAAAACGACGAAATTTTGCACATTATTCGCGTTTTTTATTAATATTGCGTCCTATTTGAACGATTTCAACGATCTAAAATGCTTGAAAATGATTGTTTAGCAAAACAGCACGTTTTGAGCTTTTAATCTGCAGTTTTAACGCGTAAAACAGCTTATAAAACGACGATTTTTTTATTATTCGTTTTTATTAATATTGCTTCTATTTGAACATTTCAACGATAAAATGCTTGAAAATGATTATTTTACAACACAGCGTTTTGAGGAAGGCTTTTAATCACCTGCGTTTTAACTTTGCGCTGAGCACGGCGCATAAAACGACGAGATTTTTTATTATTTATTCGTTTTTATTAATATTGCTTCTATTTGAACATTTCAACGATCTAAAATGCTTGAAAATGCTTATTTTAGCAAAACAGCACGTTTGCGGAAGCTTTAATCTGCGTGTTAACGCGTAAAACGCTTTATAAAACGACGAAATTTTTTATTATTCGTTTTATTAATATTGCGTCTATTTGAGCGATTTCAACGATCTAAAATGCTTGAAAATGATTATTTTTCGCAAAACCGGCACGTTTTGAGCTTTAATCTGCGTTTTTAACGCGTAAAACGGCACTCAAAACGACGAATTCTTTATTATTCGTTTTTTATTAATATTGCTTCTATTTGAACGATTTCAACGATCTACAAAATGCTTTGAAAGTACTTATTTTAGCAAAGAATCCGGCTTTTAGATTTTGAGCTTTAATCTGCATTTAACGCGTAAAACAGCATAAAACGACGAATTTTTTATTATTCGTTTTATTAATATTTATGCTTCCTATTTGAACGATTTCAGCGTCCTAAAATGCTTGAAAATGCTTATTTTTGAAACAGCACACGTTTTGAGGCTTTTAATCTGCGTTTTTTAACGCGTAAAACAGCATAAAACGACGACGGTACGCGTGACTTTACGGTTTAAACCGTATTTGAACGATTTCCGGCGATTCTGGCGAAATGAATTGGCTGCAAAACGGCTTTGTTTTAATCTGCGTTTTAACGCGTAAAACAGCATTAAAACGGGTATTTTTATTATTCGTTTTTATTAATATTGCGCGTCTATTTGAGACGATTTCAACGATCTAAAATGCTTGAAAATGCTTATTTTAGCAAAACAGCACGTTTTGAGCTTTTAATCTGCGTTTTAACGCGTAAAAGAGCAACATAAAACGACGAAATTTTTATTATTCGTTTTTTATTAATATTGCGTCTATTTGAACGATTTCAACGATCTAAAATGCTTGAAAATGATTATTTTAGCAGCAAAACAGCACGTTTTGAGCTTTGTAATCTGCGTTTTAACGCGTAAAACAGCTTTATAAAACGCGACGAATTTTTTATTATTCGTTTTTTTTTTTATTAATATTACTTCTATTTAAACGGTTTCAACGATGTCTACAAAAATGTAGCGAAAATGCTTATTTAGCAAAACAGCACGTTCTGAGCTTTAATCTGCGTTTTAACGCGTAAAAAAAGCATAAAAGGAATTTTTATTATTCGTTTTTATTAATTTGCTTTATTTTAACGTTTCAACGTTAAAAAATTTTAAAATGCTTATTTTAGAAAAAACACGTTTTTGAGCTTTAATCTGCTTTTTAAAGGTAAAAAAACATAAAACGACGAAATTTTTTTATTGTTTTTTATTTAAAATTGCGATTTTGCTTTCAACGATCTAAAATGCTTGAAAATGATTATTTTTTGCAAAAAAGCGTTTTGAGCTTTAATCTCGTTTTTTGCGAAAACAAATAAAACGACGTTTTTTTATTCGTTTTTTTTAATATTTTCTTTTAAAAAGATTTCAACGATTAAAAAAGCTTAAAAAAGCTTTTTTAGCAAAAAAGCACGTTTGAGTTTTTAAACTGCGTTTTAACGGTAAAAAAGCATAAAAAAGACGAAATTTTTATTATTCGTTTTTTTTTTAATATTGCGTCTATTTGAAAGGGCACGATTTAAAAAGCTTGAAAAAGATTATTTTTTGCAAAACAGACGTTTTTTTTTGGGTTTTTTAACGCGTAAAAAACATAAAAACTTTTTTTTTTTTTGTTTTTTTTTTTAAATTTGCTCTATTTAACGATTTCCATCCAAAAAAGCTTAAAATCTTATTTTAGCAAAAAAGCCGTTTTTTAGCTTAAAACGCGTTTTTTAACGCGTAAAAAAGCTTTCAAAGAAATTTTTATTATTCGTTTTAAATATTGCGCTTTTGAACGATTTCAAGTCCAAAAAGCGAAAATGATTATTTTAGCAAAACAGCCGTTTTGAGCTTTTAATCTGCTTTAACGCGTAAAAAGCAAAACACGAATTTTTTTTTATTTTTTTTATTAAACTTCATTTGAAGATTTCAACGATAAAAAGCTTTAAAATGCTTATTTTACAAAACAGCACGTTTTTAGCTTTAATCCGTTTTTTAAAGCGTAAAACAGCTAAAAACACGAAATTTTTTATTTGTTTTTTTATTAAATTTGGGCTATTTGAACGATTTCAAGATCTAAAATGTTTAAAAAAATTTTTTTGCAAAAAAGCACGTTTGAGTTTTAATCTGCGTTTTAACGCGTAAAACAGCATAAAAACGACGAATTTTTTTTTATTCGTTTTTAAAGCTTTTATTTTTTAACGATTTCAACGATTTAAAAAGCTTGAAAAAAGCTTATTTACAAAACGCCCTTTGGTTTTCGCGTTTTAACGGGAAAACAGCAAAACGACGAAATTTTTTTTATTGTTTTTATTAATATTGCGTCTATTTGAACGTTTTAACGACAAAAACTTTAAAAGAAGAAAAAAGACGTTTTGAGCTTTAATTGCGGGTTTAGCGCGAAAAAAAGCATAAAACGACGTTTTTTTTTTCGTTTTTTAAATATTGCTTTATTTGAACGATTTCAAAGATTAAAAAAGTTAAAATGTTTTAAACAAACAGCCCTTTTGGGGTTTTTAACGCGTTTTTTTAAAGGTAAAACAGCAAAAACCGGGAAAATTTTTTTTATTCGTTTTTTTTAATATTGCTTTTATTTGAACATTTCAAAAATCTAAAATGCTTGAAAATGTTTTTTTAGCAAAACAGACGTTTTTTTTAATTGCGGGTTTTAACGCGTAAAAAAGCTAAAAACGACGAAATTTTTTTTTTATTCGTTTTTATTAAAAGGTCTATTTGAACGATTTCAACGATTAAAATGCTTGAAAAGATTAACCCAAAAAAGCCCCTTTTGGGGGCTTTAATCTGCGTTTTAACGCGTAAAACAGCATAAAACGACAAATTTTTATTATTCGTTTTTATTAATATTGCCTATTTGAACGATTTCAACGATCTAAAATGCTTGAAAATGCTTATTTTGCAAAACAACGTTTTTAGCTTTAATCTGGTTTAACGCGTAAAACAGCCCAAAAACGCGAAAATTTTTTTTTTTTTGTTTTTATTAATATTGCGTCTATTTGAACGATTTCAACGATCTAAAATGCTTGAAAATATTATTTTAGCAAAACAGCACGTTTTGAGCTTTAATCTGCGTTTTAACGCGTAAAACAGCATAAAACGACAAATTTTATTATTCGTTTTTATTAATATTCGTCTATTTGAACGATTTCACGATCTAAAATGCTGAAAATGATTATTTGAAAACAGCACGTTTTGAGCTTTAATCTGCGTTTTAACGCGTAAAACGCATAAAACGACGAAATTTTATTATTCGTTTTTATTAATATTGTCTATTTGAACGATTTCAACGATCTAAAATGCTTGAAATGATTATTTTAGCAAAACAGCACTTTTTGAGCTTTAATCTGCGTTTTTAACGCGTAAAACAACATAAAACGACTTTTTTTTAATTATTCTTTTTTTTATTAATATTGGGGCTATTTGAACGATTTAAACGATTAAAATGCTTGAAATGATTATTTTAGCAAAACAGCACTTTTTGGCTTTAATCGGGTTTTTAACGCGTAAAACAGCATAAAAACGAGGGAATTTTTTATTATTCTTTTTTATTAATTTTTTCCTTTTGAACATTTAAACGATCAAAAATGCTTCAAAATGCTTATTTTAGCAAAACAGCATTTTAAAAGGCTTTAATCTGCTTTTTAACGCGAAAAACAGCATAAAACGACGTTTTTTATTATTCGTTTTTTTAATTTTGGGGTCTATTTGAAGTTTTTCAACGATCTAAAATGCTTGAAAATGTTTTTTTTAAAAAACAGCACGTTTGGGGTTTTTAATCGGGTTTTTTAAGGGTAAAACAGCTTAAAAAACGAAATTTTTATTATTCTTTTTTTATTAATTTTTCTTCTTTTTGGGAAAAACAAATTTTCAAATCAAAATCCCTTGGGGAAAATGTTATTTTAGCAAAACACCCTTTTGGGGCCAATCTGCGTTTTAACGCGTAAAACAGCATAAAACGACGAATTTTTATTATTCTTTTTTTTATTAATATTGTTCTATTTGAAGATTTCAACGATCAAAAAATTTTTTGAAAATCCCATTTTGAAAACAGCACTTTTTGGGACTTTAATCCTTTTTTAACGCGAAAAACAGCAAAAAAACGACGAAATTTTTTTTTTCGTTTTTTTTTAAATATTGCGTCTATTTGAACGATTTCAAGCGATCAAAAATGCTTGAAAATGATTATTTTGGCAAAACCCCGTTTTTGAGCTTTAATCTGGTTTTAACGCGTAAAACAGCAAAAAAACGACGAATTTTTATTGTTTTTAAATTAATTTTTGCTTCTATTTGAACGATTTCAACGATCAAAAAATCCCCGAAAATATTTTTTTAGCAAAACAGCACTTTTTTGGGGGTTTTTAATCCGTTTTAACGGGGTAAAACACCCATAAAACGACGAAAATTATTCGTTTTTATTAATTTTTCTTCTATTTGAAGGGTTCAACGATCAAAAATTAAAAGCAAAAAGTTATTTTAAAAACGGCCTTTTGAGTTTTTAAATCCGTTTTAACGGGGTAAAACACCCTAAAACGACAAAAAATTTTTATTATTCTTTTTTTATTAATTTTGGGTCTATTTGAACGATTTAAACGATCAAAAATGGCAGAAAATTTATTTTAGCAAAAACAGCACGTTTTGAGTTTTTAATCTGCTTTTTTAACGCGAAAAAGAAAACCCATAAAAACAAAAAATTTTTATTATTCTTTTTTTTATTAATTTTTCCCTTCTATTTGAACGGTTTCAACGACCCTAAAATGGCGAAAATGTTATTTTAGCAAAACAGCTTTTTGGGGTTTTTAATCTGCGTTTTAACGCGTAAAACACCCTAAAAACGAGGGTTTTTAATTATTCTTTTTTTAAATATTGTTCTATTTGAACGATTTCAACGATCTAAAATGCTTGAAAATGCTTATTTTAAAAAAAACAGCACGTTTTGAGCTTTTAATCTGCTTTTTAAACGCGTAAAAAACCAAAAAAACGACAAAATTTTTTTATTATTCTTTTTTTATTAATATTGCGTCTATTTGAACGATTTAAACGATCTAAAATGCTTAAAATGTTTTTTTTAATGGATTTTGGTTTTAATTGGTTTTTAAATTAAAAAATTTAAAAAACGAGTTTTTTTAATTGTGAAAATTCCTTTTTAAAAATTTCAAAAAAAGGGAAAAAGTTTTTTAGGGCCTTTTCGTTTTAAAGGTTTTCTCGAAACGGGCGGCCCCAAATTTTTTTTAAAATTGTTTTTTTAATTAAAATTTGGTCATTTTTGATTTAAAGGGGTCTAAAATCCCCTTAGTTAATTATAGTTTTGGTTAAGGGTATTTTTTAAAAAACCCCCCGAAGAAAGGAAAAAACCCTTTTCCCGGTAACAAAAAAAAATTTTGGGAAAGGGGAATGTTTTTTTCGAGAACTCAAACCCAACGGCCCCAAAAAATTCAACCTTCAAATTACGGTTTTCCAAAACAATCCTTTAATTTAAAAATTAAAATCCCTTTTTTAACCCTTTTTGTCTGGGACATTATTTTTTCTATTCCCAAAAAAAACCGGCTTTTTTCTTCCCCCAAAACAAAAAAACCTTAAACTGGGGGTTAAAATTTTTTTCAACAATTCAAACTTTAAATTTTAAAAATAATTTTAAAATTAAATTTAAAATCTACTTTAATTTTAAATTTATCCTTTTTAATCTTTTCCCAATTTATTTTTCGTTCTTAACCCCGAATTTGTCTTGGGGAAAAAGGCCTTGGGCGGCCCTTGGAAATTTCCAATTTAAAAAATTTTAAATATTTTAGGGAAATATTTTTTAAAATTTTTTCACAAAATTTTTTATATTTTTAAATTAAACTTAATTGTTTGGTCTTTTGTTTGGGGGGGAGGGGGGATTAAGCTGTCTAAATTGTTATTTTTTCATTTTTAAGGGAAAATTTTCTTTTTTTTACCCATTGGGGGAAAGTTTTTTTAACCAATTGTTTGGGCTTTTTGGGGCCCATTTTTCCCCTTTAATGAAACAAGCCAAAAATTTGTGGTTTTTAGTTTCCCAAACCCGCCCCTTTTCTAAATTTTTAAAAAATTTATCCCCTTGCCCTTCTTCTTTTTAGTTTAAGCCGGAAATTTTAAATTTTATTTTCCCCCCAACAATTCAAAAAAACCCACGAAAATTTAAGGGGTTCTTTTTGGTTCCGGGGTCCCCCCCTTTAATTTTTAAAAATTTTAAAATTTTCCCTTTTTTTTTCCCCAAAGGTACTTTTTTTTAAAAGGGGATTGCCGGGGGTTTTGGTTTTTTTTTAAACATAAAAACCCCAAAAATTTTTTGCGGGGGTTTAAAATGGTTTTGTACTACCTTAAAACCCCCTTGGACCCGAGGGGGGTTTGGGCCGGGATCTTTTTAAAATGGTTTCCAATGCCTTATAATCCAGATTAGTTACTACCCCGGTGTACTTACTGGCTTACAACCCAGCCATATTAAATTTATTTAATTTTTGTTTTTAATATATTTTAAATTTTTGACCCAGCGTTATTATATTATTCTGCCCCGGTAATTCTAATGCCTAAGAAGAGTTTTTTTTCTTTTAAATAAAAGCATTGAAATTTATTCATTAAAAAATTTTTTAAAATTTTTTTCATTGTAATTTCTTTTGGGAGTGCTATCGCTAGATCATCCACAAAATAATACAAATGAAAAATATTTTTAGAAATATCCCTCTATCTGGAAATTACTCACCGATCTCCATGGGAAAATTTTGTAAAACCTATTTTTTTAAAGGGTGTCTTTTAAAATTTTTTTCAAACCAACATCTGGGCAGCTTTTTTCCCAGGCCATATAATGCTTTGTGCGATTTACAGACCTGATTTGTTTTTCCCTTTTTTACACCCTCGGGTACTCGCATATATATTTCCTTTTTTTAACTCACCTTTTAAAAAACGCTTTTTTACATCCATCTGGTGGATTTCCAAGTCATGTTGATTTGAAAATCTTTAAAAATCAAAAAGATGAAATTCTCGCGACTGGGCAAATGTTTCATCATAATCTAAAGATATTTTGACTAAAACCTCTGGCAATAAACGGCTTTTATATTTTAAATTGGTTTCCGAACTCATCGTACTTTATGGTGAATATCCATTTGCAATCTATAATATTTTTTTTCTTGGTTTTGGTACTAAAGAAATTTATTTATCATTAAAGATTCAAGTTCATCTTTAATTGTTTTCCCATTGAATCATTCCCATTTTTTAATTTCCTCATATGAAATTTGGAATAGAACATAAAAATGGATTATTACATAACAAATAATCGTCAAAGGGATATTTACTTCATTATATGAAGTTTGGCGCGACCTTTTTGAGTCTATTACTCCGCCTAAGTCTTCACTTTCTTTTTTCCCGAGATGAATAAATTTTCAGTTTCTTTTCAATACTGTCCCCCCCTTTGTATCGTCAAGTTCAGATATTGTATTGAATGTATTTTTTAATACTACTATTAAATATCTGTTTTGTTATTTCCAAGTTTACTGGGGGACGTCACTGGGGTTTTAACGCATCGTTAGGGACTGCAGTTTTTTTAGCTGAATCAACAACCCCTCTCAATTTCTTTTTTCTAGTACTTTTTGGTCTTGACTCAACATAATTTTTCATTAAAAAAATTACATCTCTTACACCCATATTTATTACTCTCCACTTCCAAAAATCTATAAACCCCTTTGGCTCGTAACCTACCAGTATTCCTTTGATGACTTTTCATCAAACTTATTTTTACTGGGACATGCATACACTGTCGATCCCAAAACCTTTAGGTATTTTAATTGTGGTTTCTTATTAATTTCAACATTTTTATATGGTGTTTTTTTTTTGCCTTAATGATTTTGTTGGTGTCATATTAATTGGAATATGTTGCGGGTTAAAAAAATGCATCACCCCAAAAATTTTTTTTTACTAATTTTGCACCAGACATTTGTTCGCGCTTTTCTTAATGGTCCCAACCATTCTTTTCCGGGTACACCATTTAGCCGTGGGTTCGTGGGGATATTTAAAATGATAACTAATGCCTTTTTTTTAAAAACAATAATCCTTCATCTCGTTTTGATAAATACTCTCTACCATAATCGGGATATAAATTTACTATTTTTTAAAATTTAAAACCCGGATTCACTCTTTGCTACATAATCTTTAAACATTGCAAATACATCAGATTTATGTTTAATTAAATATAACCCAATAATTAAAATGGATTCATCAACAAACAATACAAAAAAAGTTTTATCATTTTTTTTGCAGAAGGGTAATGGGGCCACATACATCCGAATGGATTTAAATAATGGTCTTTCTATATGGGCTTTGTTTTTTAATTTATTAAATGATAATCTTCCTTTTTTTTACCGATAAGAAACTTCACATAAATCATTATCAGGTATTATTTTACCTAAAATTTTTCACGTCATTTACTAATTGCTTATTTCTTATTTCATTAAATTTATCTTTTTCCCCGGTTTCGCAATCCTTTTGGGGCCAAAAAATTTGTAATCAAAACTCTGATACATTTTGGAATAAAATTTATAAAGCTTTTTCCCACAGAAAATTTTAAAAGGGAAACAAATTGTCTCTCGGCTTACCAGTCATTACCGTTTTCCCTCACGGCTTACTGTCACTCCCGAATCACTTTTAAGTTCACCGGTAACCTGCTTGTTGCATCTTTTTAGACGGATAACAAATTATACGGTACATCAGGACTGGACAATACATTTTTTGATTTTTTCCGAACTCCGGGATTTTCTTGTCAATATGAATGGTTCCACGCGGTTTTCGGTAATGAAAGCCCCATTCTTCGCAACAAAAAATTTTTGATGGGTGTTTGCAGGTCCAAAAGGTTTTCGGCTAAAATCCTCTCGATTAATCAGATGATCGAGGCACCTGAATCAACAAAAAAAGAAATTTCCTTTTCTTCATTTGCTAACTGCAAGTTTCAAATAAATGCAAAAACCGCCTTCTTCCTTTTTGGGGGAGCCTGGATAACCCCGAATGGTTTCTTGGTCTTTTTTGCATCAGTTTTTTTAATTTTTTAAAGGTTTTCAGGTAGTAACGACATTCATTTTATAATGTCCTTTCCTTCCACAATTATGACACTTAACATGCATCTTAATATTTTTTATTTTTTTGTTTTTTGGGTTTTATAGGTTCCGCCGTATTTCGGCGTTTTTCTAAACTTATTGGGGAAAAGTCGTTTCGAGTCATTATTTTTTCTCCATTAAACGAAGAACCTTTTTACTCGTGTCAACATTTTCATTTTTAAAATTTGATTTCATGGGGCCAAAAAATCGAGTTTTTTCAAAAATTAACGTCATGTTGTCTTCTGATAAAGTCTCGATAGCCGTTATCCCCCATTTGTACCAGGATACAGGTAACGTCAGCAATAGTTGGAAAACCCCTTTATCAACCTGGGGGGGGGGCGCTCCCGGGTGCGCCCCAACTCCGTTATCAAAAGGGAAACAAACTGCCCTTTCTTGCACAAATCTGTATCCCCCTTTTTTAAATTTTTGGCTGAACAATTTCCCTCCCAACACCCGAGCTGTTTTTGCTCCTTTTTTTCGTTCGAAGATATTGTCTAGTGCCCGGGGAAAATAAAGCTTGGGTTTACGATTCCGGTTTTCCCATAACAAGGAGGGAAAGAAAAAAACAATTGGCCCCATTTTTTGCGGTCGATTCCGATTTCTTCCCTTTGTTGTCAGGGGTTCGCCGGTTCCCGGTTTTTTCGATCACATGAATCACTTCTAGTTCAGTCAAAGGCTACGGTTCTAAACTTCCCTTTTTTTTATAATTATCCCGTTGAAGGTTAATGTTTCTTTTCGCTTTTTAAAATTTTTCCAATTTTTATTCACTAAAATAATAATTTTTCTTTTAATAATTGGAAAAAAGTTAATTATTTTTTCTTAGAAACACTCAGACACTTATTTTTAGTTTACACTCCCCTAACTTTTTTAAAAGCACATTTTAAATTTGATTTTTCTTTCTTTTTACGAAAACTTTTTTTTAATAATTTCAATTAATCCGAACGTAACCTGGGCTCATAACCTGTTGGAAATTTTGGATTTTTGGTAGTGGTGATTTTTTTTAAATAAATTTCAAATTTAATTGTGGGAAAGATTACCGTATATTCAAAATGAGAGTTTTTTTAAAAAGGCTGGGATTTTCGATTTGAAAGGGTCGAAACGAACTGGCTCCCTACATCTCTGTATGTCAAAGAATTACCCGGTTGTAGACTAAACATCTTGTCATATTTTTATTTAAAAGGGTCTACAATGCCCTTAGTTATGCCTGGGTTTATTTACTCTCGGGGAAGGGACTTTTTTTCACTTCCTCGAAAAAAAGAATAAACCTTTTACATGGTACCCAAAAAAAGAAAACAAACGTGGGGGAGAATGAATTTTGTCGACGAAACTCAAACTTCAACCTTGAAATGATTATTTTAGCAAAATAATTATTTTGCGATTATTTTGCCAACGATCAAAAATTTTAAAATGCTTATTTTAGCAAAACGGGACGTTTTGGGGGCTTTTTAAACTGCGTTTTGGGGTAAAAAAGCATAAAAAAGACGGGAAATTTTTTTTATTCGTTTTGTATTAATATTGCGTCTATTTGAACGATTTCAACGATCTAAAGTGCTTGAAAATGATTAGTTTAGCAAAACAGCCCTTTTGGGGTTTTAAACCCGCGTTTTAACGCGTAAAACAGCATAAAACGACGAAATTTTTTATTATTCGTTTTTTTTAATATTGCGTCTATTTGAACATTTTAACGATCTAAAATGCTTGAAAAAATGATTATTTTAGCAAAAAAGCACGTTTTGAGCTTTTTAAACTGCGTTTTTTAACCCTAAAACAGCAAAAAAGACGAATTTTTTTTTTATTCGTTTTTATTAAATTTTTTCTTCTATTTGAACGATTTCAACGATCAAAAAGCTTGAAAATGCTTTTTTTTGCAAAACAGCACGTTTTTAGCTTTTTAATTTTGCATTTTTAAAGCGTAAAAAAGCATAAAAAAGACGGGAAATTTTTTTTATTCGTTTTTTTTAATTTCGTCTATTTGAACGATTTCAACGATCTAAAATGCTTGAAAATGGGTTATTTTTAAAAAACAGCACGTTTTGAGGGTTTAATCTGCGTTTTAACGCGTAAAACAACTTATAAAAAAGATGAATTTTTATTATTCGTTTTTATTAATATTTTTTCTATTTGAACGATTTCAAAAGATCTAAAATGCTTGAAAAAACTTATTTTTAAACAAAACAGCACGTTTTGGTTTTTAAACTGGGGTTTTTAAAGGGTAAAACAGGGATAAAAAAGACGAAATTTTTATTCGTTTTTTTAATATTGCGTCTATTTGAACGATTTTAACGATCTAAAAAAGCTTGAAAATGATTATTTTAGCAAAACAGCACGTGTTATTTTAGCAAAAAAGCACGTTTTGAGCTTTAATCTGCGTTTTAACTGTAAACAGCATAAAAACGACGAATTTTTATTATTCGTTTTTTTTTAAATTTTTTTCTATTTGAAAGATTTTTAACGATCTAAAAAAGCTTGGGAAAAAGTTTATTTTAGCAAAAAAGCACGGGTTTTTAGCTTTAATCTGCGTTTTAACGCAAAACAGCATAAAAACGACGAAATTTTTATTATTCTTTTTATTAATATTTGGGCTATTTAACGATTTCAACGATCTAAAGTGCTTGAAAAAGATTATTTTAGCAAAAAAGCACGTTTTGAGCTTTAATCTGCGTTTTAACGCGTAAAACAGCTTAAAAACGACGAAATTTTTATTATTCGTTTTTATTAATATTGCGTCTATTTGAACGATTTCAACGATCTAAAATGCTTGAAAATGATGATTTTAGCAAAACAGCACGTTCTGAGCTTTTAATCTGCGTTTTAACGCGTAAAACAGCATAAAAACGACGAATTTTTATTATTCGTTTTTATTAATATTGCGTCTATTTGAACGATTTCAACGATCTAAAATGCTTGAAAATGCTTATTTTAGCAAAACAAAGCAGTTTTGAGCTTTTAATCTGCGTTTCTTTAACGCGAAAAAACAGCATAACAACGACGAGAATTTTTTATTAGTTCGTTTTTATTAATATTGCGTCTATTTGAACGATTTCAACGATCTAAAATGCTTGAAAATGATTATTTTAGCAAAACAGCACGTTTTGAGCTTTAATCTGCGTTTTAACGCGTAAAACAGCATAAAAATCGACGAATTTTTTATTATTCGTTTTTATTAATATTGCTTCTATTTGAACTATTTCAACGATCTAAAATGCTTGAAAATGCTTATTTTAGCAAAACAGCACGTTTTGAGCTTTAATCTGCGTTTTAACGCGTAAACAGCATAAAACGACGAAATTTTATTATTCGTTTTTATTAATATTGCGTCTATTTGAACGATTTCAACGATCTAAAATGCTTGAAAATGATTATTTTAGCAAAACAGCACGTTTGAGCTTTAATCTGCGTTTTAACGCGTAAAACAGCATAAAATGACGAATTTTTATTATTCGTTTTTATTAATATTTGCTTCTATTTGAACGATTTCAACGATTTAAAATGCTTGAAAATGCTTATTTTAGCAAAACAGAACGTTTTGAGCTTTAATCTGCGTTTTAACGCGTAAAACAGCATAAAAACGACGAATTTTTATTATTCTTTTTATTAATATTGCGTCTATTTGAACGAATACAACGATCTAAAATGCTTGAAAATGCTTATTTTAGCAAAACAGCACGTTTTGAGCTTTTAATCTGCGTTTTAACGCGTAAAACGGCAAAAACGACGAAATTTTTTATTATTCGTTTTTATTGAACGATTTCAACGATCTAAAATGCTTGAAAATGCTTTATTTTGGCAAAACACGTTTTGAGCTTTAATCTGCGTTTAACGTAAAACACATAAAACGACGAATTTTTTATTCGTTTTTTTTTTAATATTGCGTCATTTGAACGATCAACGTGAAAATGCTTGAAAAATGATTATTTTAGCTAAAACAGACGTTTTAGGTTAAATCTGCGTTTTAACGCGAAAACATATAAATACGACGAATTTTTATTATTCGTTTTTATTAATATGTCTATTTTAAACAATTTCAACGATCTAAAATGCTTGAAAATGCTTTTTTTTAGCAAAACAAACGTTTTGAGCTTTAATTCGTTTTTAACGCGTAAAACAGCATAAAACGACGAATTTTTATTATTGCGTTTTTTATTAATATTGCTCGATTTGAACGATTTCAACGATCTAAAATGCTTGAAAAAAGTTATTTTAAAACAGCACGTTTTGAGCTTTTTAATCTGCGTTTTAACGCGTAAAACAGCTTAAAACGACGAAATTTTTTATTATTGTTTTATTAATGCTGCGTCTATTTGAACAGATTCAACGATCTAAAATGCTTGAAATGATTATTTTTAGCAAAACAGCCCTTTTGAGTTTTAATCTGGTTTTAAAACTGCGTAAAGCATTATAAAAACAGACGATTTTTATTATTCGTTTTTATAATATCCATTTGAACGATTTCAATCTAAATCGTTTTAAAATGTCTTATTTTAGCAAAACAGACGTTTTGAGCTTTAATCTGCGTTTTAAAGCGTAAAACACATAAAACGACGAATTTTTTATTATTCGTTTTATTAATATTAGTCTATTTGTCGATTTCAACGATCTAAATGCTTGAAAATTTTATTTTAGCAAAACAGCACGTTTGAGCTTTAATCTGCGTTTTAACGCGTAAAACAGCATAAAACGACGAAATTTTTATTATTCGTTTTTATTAATATTGCGTCTATTTGAACGATTTCAACGATCTAAAATGCTTGAATATGATTATTTTAGCAAAACAGCACGTTTTGAGCTTTTAATCTGCGTTTTAACGCGTAAAACAGCTATAAAAACGCGAATTTTTTTTATTCGTTTTTTTATTAATATTTCTTCTATTTGAACGATTTCAACGATCTAAAATGCTTAAAATGTTTATTTTAGCAAAACAGCACGTTTGCTGTATTCTGCGTTTTTAAAGCTAAACAGCATAAAAACGACGAAATTTTTATTATTCGTTTTTTTTTAATATTGCGCCTATTTAAACGATTTCAACGATCTAAAATGCTTGAAAATGATTATTTTAGCAAAACAGCACGTTTGAGCTTTAATCTGCGTTTTAACGCGTAAAACAGCATAAAAACGACGCAATTTTTTTTTTTCGTTTTTATTAATATTGCGTCTATTTGAAAGATTTCAACGATCTAAAATGCTTGAAAATGATTATTTTTAGCAAAACAGCACGTTTTTGGGTTTTTAATCTCCGTTTTTTAAAGCGTAAAACAGCATAAAAACGACAATTTTTTTTTATTCGTTTTTATTAATTGCTTCTATTTGAACGATTTCAACGATCTAAAATGCTTGAAATGCTTATTTTAGCAACACAGCACGTTTTGAGCTTTAATCTGCGTTTTAACGCGAAAACAGCAAAAACGAGGAAATTTTTATTATTCGTTTTTTATTAATATTGCTTCTATTTGAACGTTCAACGATCTAAAATGCTTGAAAATGCTTATTTTTAGCAAAACAGCACGTTTTGAGCTTTTTAAACTGCGTTTTAACGCGTAAAACAGCAAAACGACGAAATTTTTATTATTCGTTTTTATTAATATTGCGTCTATTTGAACGATTTCAACGATCTAAAGTGCTTGAAAATGATTATTTTAGCAAACAGCACGTTTTGAGCTTTTAAATTTTCCCTTTTAACGCGTAAAACACATAAAAACGACGAAATTTTTATTATTCATTTTTTGTTAATATTGCGTCTATTTGAACATTTCAACGATCTAAAATGCTTGAATATGATTATTTTAAGCAAAACAGCACGTTTTGAGCTTTTTAAACTGCGTTTTAACGCGTAACAGCATAAAACGAGAATTTTTATTATTCGTTTTATTAATATTTCTTCTATTTGAACGATTTCA
>NW_027047305.1:0-15818 GCF_025399875.1 Dalotia coriaria
AAACGTTTAAACGAGATTTTTTATTGGATTTTATTAATTGCGTCTATTTGAACGATTTCAACGATCTAAAATGCTTGAAAATGCTTATTTTGCAAAACAGCACGTTTTGAGCTTTAATCTGCGTTTTAACGCGTAAAACAAACATAAAACGACGAATTTTTATTATTCGTTTTTATTAATATTGCTTCTAAATTAAATTCAAATGAACGATTCAAATGAACGTTCAAATGAACGATTCAACGATCTAAAATGCTTGAATATGCTTATTTTTGCAAAACAGCACGATTTGAGCTTTTAATCTGCGTTTTAACGCGTAAAACAGCTATAAAACGACGAAATTTTTATTATTCGTTTTTATTAATATTGCGTCTATTTGAACGATTTCAACGATCTAAAATGTTTGAAAATTCTTATTTTAGCAAAACAGCACGTTTTGAGCTTTATTCTGCGTTTTAACGCGTAAAACAGCATAAAAACGACGAGAATTTTTATTATTCGTTTTATTTTATTGCGTCTATTTGAACGATTTCAACGATCTAAAATGCTTGAAAATGCTTATTTTGGAAAACAGCACATTTTGATCTTTAATCTGCGTTTTAACGCGTAAAACATCATAAAAACGACGAATTTTTATTATTTGTTTTTATTAATATTGCGTCTATTTGAACGATTTCAATGATCTAAAATGCTTGAAAATGCTTATTTTAGCAAAACAGCCGTTTTGAGCTTTAATCGCGTTCTAACGCGTAAAACAGCATAAAACGACGATTTTATTATTCGTTTTATTAATATTGCTTCTATTTGAACGATTTCAACGATCTGAAGTGCTTGAAAATGCTTATTTTAGCAAAACAGCACGTTTTGAGCTTTAATCTGCGTTTTAACGCGTAAAACAGCATAAAAACGACGAATTTTTATTATTCGTTTTATTAATATTGCGTCTATTTGAACGATTTCAACGATCTAAAATGCTTGAAAATGCTTATTTTAGCAAAACAGCACGTTTTGAGCTTTATTCACGCGTTTTTAACGCGTAAAACAGCATAAAACCACAAAATTTTTATTATTCGTTTTTATTTTTATTTGCGTCTATTTGAACGATTTCAACGATCTAAAATGCTTGAAAATGCTTATTTTAGCAAAACAGCACGTTTTGAGCTTTAATCTGCGTTTTAACGCGTAAAACAGCATAAAAACGACGAATTTTTATTATTCGTTTTTATTAATATTGCTTCTATTTGAACGATTTCAACGATCTAAAATGCTTGAAAATCTTATTTTAGCAAAACAGTCACGTTTTGAGCTTTTAATCTGCGTTTTAACGCGTAAAACAGCATAAAAACGACGAATTTTTAATATTCGTTTTTATTAATATTGCGTCTATTTGAACGATTTCAACTATCTATAATTGCTGAAAATGCTTATTTTAGCAAAACGTACGTTTTGAGCTTTTAATCTGCGTTTTTAACGCGTAAACATCATAAAATGACGAAATTTTATGTATTCGTTTTTATTTTTATTGCATCTATTTGAACGATTTCAACGATCTAAAATGCATGAAAATGCTTATTTTAAAAACAGCACGTTTTGAACTTTATTCTGCGTTTTAACGCGTAAAACAGCATAAAACGACGAAATTTTTATTTTCGTTTTATTAATATTGCGTCTATTTGAACGATTTCAACGATCTAAAATGCTTGAAAATGCTTATTTTAGCAAAACAGCACGTTTTGAGCTTTAATCTGCGTTTTAACGCGTAAAACAGCATAAAAACGACGAATTTTTATTATTCGTTTTTATTTTTATTGCTCTATTTGAACGATTTCAACGATCTAAAATGCTTGAAAATGCTTATTTTAGCAAAACAGCACGTTTTGAGCTTTATTCTGCGTTTTAACGCGTAAAACAGCATAAAACGACGAATTTTTTATTATTCGTTTTTATTAATATTGCTTCTATTGAACGATTCAACGATCTAAATCGCTTGAAAATGCTTATTTTAGCAAAACAGCACGTTTTGAGCTTTAATCTGCGTTTTAACGCGTAAAACAGCATAAAACGACGAATTTTTATTATTCGTTTTTATTAATATTGCGTCTATTTGAACGAGTTTCAACGATCTAAAATGCTTGAAAATGCTTATTTTAGCAAAACAGCACGTTTGAGCTTTAATCTGCGTTTTAACGCGTAAAACAGCATAAAACGACGAATTTTTATTATTCGTTTTTATTATATTGCTTCTATTTGAACGATTTCAACGATCTAAAATGCTTGAAAATGCTTATTTTAGCAAAACAGCACGTTTTGAGCTTTAATCTGCGTTTTAACGCGTAAAACAGCATAAAAACGACGAATTTTATTATTCGTTTTTTATTAATATTGCTTCTATTGAACGATTTCAACGATCTAAAATGCTGAAAATGCTTATTTTAGCAAAACAGCACGTTTTGAGCTTTAATCTGCGTTTTAACGCGTAAAACAGCATAAAAACGACGAATTTTTATTATTCGTTTTTATTAATATTGCGTCTATTTGAACGATTTCAACGATCTAAAATGCTTGAAAATGCTTATTTTAGCAAAACAGCACGTTTTGAGCTTTAATCGCGTTTTAACGCGTAAAACAGCATAAAACGACGAATTTTTTATTGTTCGTTTTTATTAATATTGCTTCTATTTGAAACGATTTCAACGATCTAAAATGCTTGAAAATGCTTATTTTAGCAAACAGCACGTTTTGAGCTTTTATCTGCGTTTTAACGCGTAAAACAGCATAAAACGACGAATTTTATTATTCGTTTTTTTATTAATATTGCTTCTATTTGAACGATTTCAACGATCTAAAATGCTTATTTTAGCAAAACAGCACGTTTGAGCTTAATCGCGTTTTACGCGTAAAACAGCATAAAACGACGAATTTTTTATTCGTTTTTTTATGTGCTCTTTTGAACGATTTCACGATCTGAAATGCTTGAAAATGCTTATTTTAGCAAAACAGCACGTTTTGAGCTTTAATCTGCGTTTTAACGCGTAAAACAGCATAAAACGACGATTTTTATTTTCGTTTTTATTAATATCTCATTTGAACGTTTCAAGATCTAAAATGCTTGAAAATGCTTATTTTAGCAAAACAGCACGTTTGAGCCTTTAATCTGCGTTTTTAACGTAAAACCAACATAAAACGACAGATTTTTTATTATTTCGTTTTTATTATTGTTTTTTTACGTCTATTTGAACGATTGATCAAGCGATCTAAAATGCTTATTTTTTTTTTAGCAAACAGCGTTGCAAAAAACCCCCTTTTTTTTTAATTTTTTTTTTAAAAAAACCCCAAAAAAAAATTTAAAAGTTTTTTTTTTTTGGGGGGTTTAAATTCTTTTAAAAAAAAAAAAAAATTTTTTTTTTTGGGTTTTTTTTTTTAAAAAAACCCCTTTTTAAAAATTTTTTTTTTTAATTTTTTAAAAAATTTTTTTTGGGGGTTTTTTTTTTTTAAAAAAAAAACCCGTTTTTTTTTTGGTTTTTTTTTTTAAAAGGCCCCAAAAAAATTTTTTTTTTTTTTTTTTTTTAAAAAAAAATTTTTTGTTTTTAAAAAAAAAAAAAAAATTTTTTTTTTTTTTTTTAAAAAAAAAAAATTTTTTTTTTTTTTATTTTTAAAAAAAAATTTTTTTTTTAAAATTTTTTTAAAAAAAAAATTTAAAAAAAAATTTTTTTAATTTTTTTTAAAAAAAAAAAAAAATTTTTTTTTTTTTTAAAATTTTTTTCCCTTTTTTTTTAAAAAAATTTTTTTTTTTTAAAAAAAAAAAAATTTTTTTTTTTTTTTTTAAAAAAAAAAAAAAATTTTTTTTTTTTTTTTTGGTTTTTTTTAAAAAAAATTTTAAATTTTTTTGCTTTTTGGAAAACAACATTTGGGGGTTTTTTTTTAAAAAATTTTTTTTTGGGTTTTTTTTTCCAAAAAAAATTTTTTTTTTAAAAAAATTTTTAAAAAAAAAAAAAAAAATTTTTTTAAAAATTTTTTTAAAAAAAAATTTTTTTTTTTTTAAACCCTTTTTTTAAAAAATTTTTTTAAAAAAAAAAATTTTTTTTGGAAAATTTAAAAAAAATTTTAAAAAAAAAAAAAAATTTTTTTAAAATTTTTTTTTTTTTTAAAAAATTTTAAAATTTAAAAAAAAAAATTTTTTTTAAAAAAAAATTTTTTTAAAAAAAAATTTTTTTTTTTTTAAAAAGGTTTTTTTTTTTTTTAAAAAAAATTTCTTTAAATTTTTTTTTCCCAAAAAAAATTTTTTTTTAAAAATTTTTTTTTCCAAAAAAAAACCAAAAAAAATTTTTTTTTTTAAAAAAAAAAAAAAATTTTTAAAAACCCTTTTTTTAAAAACCCAAAAAAAAAATTTTTAAAAAAAAAATTTTTTTTTTTTTTTAAAAAAAAAAAAAAAAAATTTTTTTTTTTTTTTTTTTTTTTTAAAACCCTTTTTTTAAATTTTTTTTAAAGGTTTTTTAAAAAATTTTTTTTTAAAAAAAAATTTTAAATTTTTTTTTTAAAAAAAAAAAAAAAAAATTTTTTTTTTTTTTTTTTAAAAAAAAAAAAAAAAAAAAATTTTTTTTTTTTGTTTTAAAAATTTTTTTTAAAAAAAAGGGGCTTTAAAAAGGGGAAAAAAAAAAAAAACGGGAAAAAATTTTTTTTTTTTTTTTGGGTTTAAAAAATTTTTTTTAAAGGGTTTTTTTAAAAAAATTTTTTTTTTAAAAAACGATTTAAATTTTTTTTAAAAAACAACAAAAGAAAATTTTTTTTTTTTTTTTTTTGGGTTTTTAAAAAAGTTTTTTTCCTTTTTTTTTTTTTTTAAAAAACCCAAAAAAAAAAAACCCTTTTTTTAAAAAAAAAAAAGGTTTTTTTAATTTTTTTTTTTAATTTTAAAAAAAAAATTTTTTAAAGTTTTTAAAAAATTTTTTTTAAAAGGAAAGTTTTAACCTTTTTTTAAAGCTTTTTTAAAAACAAAAAACGTTTTTTTTTTTTTTTAAAAAAATTTTTTTAAAACCAAATTTTAAAATTTTAAAAAATTTTTTTTCCCCTTTTTTTAAATTTTTTTTAAAAAAAAAAAACCTTTTTTAAAGGTTTTTTAAAAAAAAAGAAATTTTTTAAAAAAATTTTTTTTTTAAAAAAATTTTTTTTTAAAAAACCCCCTTTTTTTTTTTTTAAAAAAAAAAAGGGTTTTTTTTTTTTTTTAAAAAAATTTTTAAAAAAAAATTTTTTTTTTTTTTTTTTTTTAAAAAAACCAAAAAACAAATTTTAAAGTTAAAAAGGAATTTTAATTTTAAAAAGGGGACTTTAAAAATTTTTTTTTTTAAAAAAAAAAGGGAAATTTTTTTTTTTTTTTAAATTTGGGTTTTTTTTTAAAAAAAAAAAATTTTTTTTTAAATTTTTTTTTAAAAAAAAATTTTTTTTTTTTTTTTGGAAAAAATTTTGGGGTTTTTTTTTTTTTTTAAAAAAAAAAATTTTTTAAATTTTTTTTTTTTTTTGGGAAAAAAATTTTTTTTTTTTTAAAAAAAAAAAAATTTAAAAAAATTTTTTTTTTTAAAAAAAAAAAAATTTTTTTTTTTTTTTTAAAAAATTTTAAAAAAAAATTTTTTAAAAAAAAATTTTAAATTTTTTTTTAAAAAAGGTTTAAAAAAAAAAAATTTTTTTTTTTGTTTTAAAAAATTTTTTTTTTTTAAAATTTTTTCTTTTGGAAAAATTTTAAAAAAAAAGTTTTGGGGGAAAAAAAAAAGGTTTAAAAAAAACCCCAAAAAAATTTTTTTTTTAAAAAAAAATTTTTTTTTAAATTTTTTTTAAAGGTTTTTCTTTTTTTTAAAAAAAAAATTTTTTTTTTAAAAAGGAAAAAAAAAACAAAAAAAATTTTTAGCAAAACAGCACGTTTTGAGCTTTAATCTGCGTTTAACGCGTAAAACAACATAAAAACGACGAATTTTTATTATTTGTTTTTATTAATATTGCTTCTAATAGAATTGGAAAATGAACGATTTAGATGAACGATTCAAATGAACGTTCAAATGAACATTTCAACGTCTAAAATGCTTGAATAGCCTTTATTTTTGCAAAACAGCGCGATTTGAGCTTTAATCTGCGTTTTAACGCGTAAAACAGCATAAAAACGACGGAAATTTTTATTATTCGTTTTATTAATATTGGCCGCGTCTATTTGAACGATTTCAGCGATCTAAATGTTTGAAAATTCTTATTTTTAGCAAAACAGCACGTTTGAGCTTTTATTCTGCGTTTTAACGCGTAAAACAGCATAAAACGACGAAATTTTTACATTATTCGTTTTTATTTTATTGCATTTATTTGAACGATTTCCAACGATCACAAAATGCCCGAAAATGCTTATTTTGGGAAAACGGCACATTTGATCTTTAATCTGCGTTTTTAACGCGTAAAACATCATAAAACATTAATTTTTGTATTTGTTTTATTAATATTGCGTCTATTTGAACGATTTCAATGATCTAAAATGCTTGAAAAATGCTTATTTTTAACAGCAAAACAGCACGTTTTGAGCTTTAATCTGCGTTCTAACGCGTAAAACAGCATAAAACGACGAATTTTTTATTATTCGTTTTTTATTAATATTTAGCTTCTATTTGAACGATTTCCCAGCGATCTGAAGTGCTTGAAAATGCTATTTTTAGCAAAACAGCACGTTTTGGGGCTTTAATCTGCGTTTAACGCGTAAAACAACATAAAACGACGGGTACATTATTCGTTTTTTATTAATGCTACGTCTATTTGAACGATTTCAACGATCTAAAATGCTTGAAAATGCTTATTTTAGCAAAAACAGCACGTTTGAGCTTTATTCTGCGTTTTAACGCGTAAAACAACATAAAACCACAAAATTTTTTATTATTCGTTTTTTATTTTTTGTGCGTCTATTTGAACGATTTCAACGATCTAAAATGTAGCGAAAATGCTTATTTTAGCAAAACAGCACGTTTGAGCTTTTAATCTGCGTTTTAATATTGCGTCTATTTGAACGATTTCAACGATCTAAAATGCTTGAAAGTAGTTGGCGCAGCGGCAAGCACGTTTTGAGCTAATCTGCGTTTTAACGCGTAAAACAGCATAAAAACGACCGAATTTTTTATTATTCGTTTTTATTAATATTGCATCTATTTGAACGATTTCAAGCGTCTAAAATACTTGAAAATGCTTGTGCAGCAAAACAGCACATTTTGAGCTTTATTCTACGTTTAACGTAAAACAACATAAAAACAGCAAATTTTTATTGTTCGTTTTATTTTTATTGGGTCTATTTGAACGATTTCAACGATCTAAAATGCTTGAAAATGCTTATTTTAGCAAAACAGCACGTTTTTGAGCTTTAATCTGCGTTTTAACGCGTAAAACAGCATAAAAACATTTGACGAATTTTTATTATTCGTTTTTTATTAATATTTGCTTCTATTTGAACGATTTCAACGATCTAAAATGCTTGAAATGCTTATTTTAGCAGGCTCTTACGATTTAAAACTTTAATCTGCACGTTAACGCGTAAAACAGCATAAAACGACGAATTTTTTAATATTCGTTTTTTATTAATGCGTCTATTTGAACGATTTCAGCTATCTATAATGCTTGAAAATCTTATTTTAGCAAAAAAAGCCCTTTTTAGCTTTTTTTCTGCGTTTTCGCGTAAAACAACATAAAACGGGGCGAAATTTTATTATTCGTTTTTTTTTAATATTGCGTCTATTTGAACGATTTCCCAAAGGTCCAAAAAAGCTTGAAAATGGTTATTTTTTGCAAAACAGCACATTTTGGGCTTTTTTTGCGTTTTAACGCGTAAACGGGATAAAACGACGGGAATTTTTTTTATTCGTTTTTTTTTTTTATTGGGGTCTATTTGAACGATTTCAACGATCCAAAAAAAGCTTGAAAATGCTTATTTTGCAAAAAAAGCACGTTTTTAGCTTTTTAAACTGCGTTTAACGCGTAAACAACATAAAAAAGACGGGTTTTTTTTTTTTCGTTTTCATTAATATTCTTCTTTTGAACGATTTCCCAAAGATCTAAAAAAGCTTGAAAATCTTATTTTGAAAACAGCACGATTTGAGGGTTTTTAAACTGCGTTTTAACGCGTAAAAAAGCATAAAAACGACAGAAATTTTTTTTTATTCGTTTTTTTTAATATTCCCTTTATTTGAACGATTTCAACGATCTAAAAAGCTTGAAAATGCTTATTTTAAACAAAACAGCACGTTTTTTAGCTGTAATCTGCGTTTTAACGCGTAAAACAGCATAAAAAAGACGAATTTTTTTTTATTCGTTTTTTTTAATATGCGTCTATTTGAACGATTTCAACGATCTAAAATGCTTGAAAATGCTTATTTTAGCAAAACAGCACGTTTTGAGCTTTAATCAGCGTTTTAACGCGTAAAACAGCATAAAACGACGAAATATTTATTATTCGTTTTTATAATATTGCGTCTATTTGAACGATTTCAACGATCTAAAATTCTTGAAAATGCTTATTTTAGCAAAACAGCACGTTTTGAGCTGTAATCTGCGTTTTAACGTGTAAAACAGCATAAAAACGACGAATTTTTATTATTCGTTTTTATTAATATTGCTTCTATTTGAACGATTTCAACGATCTAAAATGCTGAAAATGCTTATTTTAGCAAAACAGCACGCTTTGAGCTTTAATCTGCGTTTAACGCGTAAAACAGCATAAAACGACGAAATTTTTATTATTCGTTTTTATTAATATTGCGTCTATTTGAACGATTTCAACGATCTAAAATGCTTGAAAATGCTTATTTTAGCAAAACAGCACGTTTTGAGCTTTATTCTGCGTTTTAAAGCGTAAAATAGCATAAAACGACGAAATTTTATTATTCGTTTTTATTTTTTTGCGTCTATTTGAACGATTTCAACGATCTAAAATGCTTGAAAAGCTTATTTTAGCAAAACAGCACGTTTTAGAAATCTGCGTTTTAACGCGTAAAACAGCATAAAACGACGAATTTTTATTATTCGTTTTATTAATATTGCTTCTATTTGAACGATTTCAACGATCTAAAATGCTTGAAAATGCTTATTTTAGCAAAACAGCACGTTTTGAGTTTTTAAACTGCGTTTTTAACCCCCGTAAAACAAATAAAACGACGAAATTTTTATTATTCGTTTTTTAATAATATTGCTTCTATTTGAACGATTTCAACGATCTAAAAAAAGGGTTGAAAATGCTTTTTTTTAGCAAAAAAAGCCGTTTTGAGTTTTTAAACTACGTTTTAACGCGTAAAAACATAAAAAAAGACGAATTTTTATTATTCGTTTTTTTTTAATATTGCGTCTATTTGAAAAGATTTCAACGATCTTAAAAAAGCTTGAAAAAAGCTTATTTTGGCACGTTTTTAGCTTTTTAAACTGCGTTTTTAAAGCGTAAAAAAGCATAAAAAAGACGAATTTTTTTTATTTTGTTTTTATTAATATTGCGTCTATTTGAACGATTTCCGACTAAAAAGCTTGAAAATTGGGTTTTTTGCAAAACAGCACGTTTTGAGTTTTAATCTGCGTTTTTAAAGCGAAAAAAGCATAAAACGACGAATTTTTTATTATTCGTTTTTTATCAATTTTTTATTTGAACGATTTAACGATCTAAAATGCCCGAAAATGCTTATTTTAAACTAAACAGCACGTTTTTAGCTTTTTAAACTGCGTTTTTAACCCTAAAACAGCATAAAAAAGACGAAATTTTTATTATTCGTTTTTTTAAATTGCTTCATTTAAAAAGATTTCCCAAAGATCTAAAAAAGCTTGAAAATGCTTATTTTAGCAAAAAAACAGCACGTTTTTAGTTTTAATCTGCGTTTTTTAAAGCGTAAAACAAAACATAAAAACGACGAAATTTTTTTTTATTCGTTTTTTAAAAATATTGCTTCTATTTGAACGGTTTCCCAAAGATCTAAAATGCTTGAAAATGCTTATTTTAGAAAAAAGCACGTTTTGAGCTTTTTCCCCCGTTTTAACGCGTAAAAGCATAAAAGCGAATTTTTATTATTCGTTTTTTTTTAATATTGCGTCTATTTGAACGATTTCCCCGATCTAAAATGCTTGAAAATGCTTATTTTAGCAAAAAAAAGCCGTTTTGAGTTTTTTAAACTGCGTTTTTTTAAAGCGTAAAACAGCATAAAACACGAATTTTTTTTTTATTCGTTTTTATTAATATTGGGGTCTATTTGAACGATTTCAACGTCTAAAATGCTTGAAAATGCTTTTTTAGCAAAACAGCACGTTTTGGTTTTTAAACTGCGTTTTTAAAGCGTAAAACAGGGATAAAAAAGACGAATTTTTTTTTATTTTGTTTTTTTCAATATTGCTTCTATTTGAACGATTTCAACGATCTAAAATGCTTGAAAATGCTTATTTTGCAAAACAGCACGTTTTGAGTTTTATTCTGCGTTTTAACGCGTAAAAACAGCATAAAACGACGAAATTTTTATTATTCGTTTTATTTTTATTGCGTCTATTTGAACGATTTCAACGATCTAAAAATGCTTGAAAAATGCTTATTTTAAACAAAACAGCAAGTTTTGAGCTTTAATCTGCGTTTTAACGCGTAAAACAGCATAAAAACGACGAATTTTTATTATTCTTTTATTAATATTGCGTCTATTTGAACGATTTCAACGATCTAAAATGCTTGAAAATACTTTATTTTAAAGCAAAACAGCACGTTTTGAGCTTTAATCAGCGTTTTAACGCGTAAAACAGCATAAAAACGACGAAATTTTATTATTCGTTTTTATTAATATTGCGTCTATTTGAACGATTTCAACGATCTAAAATGCTTGAAAATGCTTATTTTAAAACAAAACAGCACGTTTTGAGTTTTAATCTGCGTTTTAACGCGTAAAAAAAGCCCTAAAAAACGACGAATTTTTTTTATTCGTTTTTATTAATATTGCGTCTATTTGAACGATTTCAACGATCTAAAAAAGCTTGAAAAAAACTTTATTTTAGCAAAAAAGCACGTTTTATTTTTAATTTTGGGGTTTTAACGCGTAAAACAGCATAAAAAAGACGAATTTTTATTATTCGTTTTTATTAATATTGTTTTTATTTGAACTATTTCAACAACCCCCAAAAGCTTGAAAAAAGCTTATTTCCCGCAAAACCGCAGTTTTAAAAAATTGCGTTTTAACGCGTAAAACAGCATAAAAAAAGACGAAATTTTTATTATTCGTTTTTATTAATATTGCGGTTTTTAAAGATTTCAACGATCTAAAAAAGCTTTAAAAAAGCTTTATTTTAGCAAAACAAAGCACGTTTTGAGTTTTTAAACTGCGTTTTAAAAACGTAAAAAAAAGCATAAAAAAGACGAATTTTTTTTTTTTCGTTTTTATTAATATTGCTTCTATTTGATCGATTTCAACCCTCTAAAATGCTTGGGAAAAAGCTTATTTTAACAAAAAAGCACTTTTCGCTTTTTAAACTGCGTTTTAACCCCGAAAACAAGGGTTAAAAAAGACGAAATTTTTATTATTCGTTTTTTTTAACATTGCGTCTATTTGCACATTTTAAATTAAAAAAGCTTTAAAATGCTTATTTTAGCAAAAAAAGCATGTTTTGAGTTTTTTTTTTGCGTTTTAACGGGAAAACAGCATAAAAAAGATGAAATTTTTATTATTCGGTTTTTTTTTTTTAGGGTCTATTTGAACGATTTCAACCCATCTAAAATGCCGTTTTATTTTACAAAACAGCACGTTTTTTAGCTTTTTTCGCGTTTTTGGGGAAAACAGCATAAAAAAAAGACGGGAAATTTTTTTCCGTTTTTATTAATATTGCTTCTATTTGAACGATTTCAACAATCTAAAATGCTTTTAAAAAAGCTTATTTTAGCAAAAACAGCAAGATTTGAGCTTTTTAAACTGCATTTTAAGGGAAAACAGCATAAAAAAAGACGGAAAAATTTTATTATTTGTTTTTTTTTTATTTGGGCTATTTTGAAGATTTCAACGATCTAAAATGCTTGAAAATGTTTTTTTTAAAACAAAAAAAGCACCCTTTTTTAGCTTTAATCTGCGTTTTAACGCGTAAAAAGCTAAAAACGACGAATTTTTATTATTCGTTTTTTTTAATATTGCGTCTATTTTTAAGATTTCAATGATCTAAAAATGCTTTAAAAAAGCTTATTTTTGGGAAAACAGCACGTTTTTTAGCTTTAATCTGCGTTTTAACGCGTAAAACAGAAAAATCACGAATTTTTTTTTATTCCCTTTTTATTAATATTGCGCCCATTTGAAAAGATTTTAACGGGTCTAAAATGCTTATTTTAGCAAAACAGCACGTTTTGAGCTTTAATCTGCGTTTTAACGCGTAAAACAGCATAAAAAAAAGGGCGAAATTTTTTTTTTATTTTGTTTTTATTAATATTGCGTCAATTTGAACGATTTCCAAAAGATCTAAAATGCTTGAAAATGCTTATTTTAGCAAAACAGCACGTTTTGAGTTTTTTAAACTGCGTTTTTAAAGCGTAAAAAAAGATAAAAAAGACGAATTTTTTTTTATTCGTTTTTATTAATATTGTTTCCCATTTAAACGATTTCAAGATCTAAAAAAGCTTGAAAAAAGCTTATTTTAGCAAAACAGCACGTTTTGAGCTTTAATCTGCGTTTTAACGCGTAAAACAGCATAAAAAAGACGAATTTTTTTTTATTCGTTTTTTTTTAATATTGCGTCTATTTGAACATTTCAACGTCTAAAATGCTTGAAAATGCTTTTTTGAAAACAGCACGTTTTTAGTTTTTAAACTGCTTTTTTTCGCGAAAAAATAAAACAGAATTTTTTTAATTTGTTTTTTTTTTAAAAGCGTATTTGAACATTTCCCCCATCTAAAATGCTTGAAAATGTTATTTTAGCAAAAAGAGTTTTGAGAATCTGGTTTTCCCTAAAAAAAACATAAAAATGACGAAATTTTTATTATTCGTTTTTATTAATATTGCTTCTATTTGAAAGATTTCCCAAATTAAAATCGAAAATGCTTATTTTAGCAAAACAGCACGTTTTATTTTTTCGCGTTTTAACGCGTAAAACGCAAAAAAACAATTTTTTTTTCGTTTTTATTAATATTGCGTCTATTTAACGATTTAAACCCAAAATTTGGGAAAAAGCATTTTCGCAAAACAGCACTTTTGAGCTTTAATCTGCGTTTTTTTAACCCTAAAAAAGCAAAAACGACGAATTTTTTTTTTATTGTTTTTATTAATATTTCTTCTATTTGAACGATTTCAACGATCTAAAATGCTTAAAAAAGCTTATTTTAAAAAACCCGGGGCTTTTTTTTTTTAACGCGTAAAAAAAAAAAAAAAAAGTTTTTTTATTCGTTTTTAAAACGATTTAACGATTTAACGTTAAAAGCTTGAAAAGCTTTTTTAAAAACCCATTTTAATTTTAAAACCCTTTTAAAAACGAAAAAAAAACCCTTTTTTATTTTTCGTTTTTTTAAATTCCCTCTATTTGAAGTTTAAACAAAAAAATTGAAAAAAGCTTTTTTGAAAACAACGGATTTAAAACGTTTTTTTTAAAAAAAAAACATAAAAAAACAAATTTTAACGTTTTTTTTAAAATTGCGTCTATTTAACAAACGTTTAAAAGCTTAAAATGCTTTTTTAGCAAAACGCATTTTAGTTTTTTTTTGCTTTTTAAGGTAAACACTAAAACGAATTTTTTATTTTTTTAAAATTTTCTTTATTTTCGTTTAACGCTAAAAGTTAAAAACTTTTTTTAAAAAAGGGTTTTTTTAATTGCGTTTTAACGTAAAAAACAAAAAGGAAAATTTTTTGTTTTAAAAGCGTTTTTAAATTTTTTCCCTCTAAAAAAAAAATTTTTTTTAAAACCCTTTTTTTTTATTTGCGTTTTTAAAGGTAAAAAGATAAAAGGAAAATTTTTTTTTTCATTTTAGCTCATTTGCGTTTAACGCTAAAAAGCTTAAAAGCATTTTAAAAAACCCTTTTTTTTTTTTGCGTTTTTAAAGGAAAAAATTTAAAAGCTTTTTATTTTTCTTTTAAAAGGGCCCATTTAACGTTTAAGCTAAAAGCTTAAAAAATTTTTTTTTAAAAAAAATTTTTTTTTTTTTTTGTTTAACGGTAAAAACTAAAAACAAATTTTTTAAAAAGTTTTTTTTTTTATTTTTTTTAAAAAAGTAAAAGGGGAAAATTTTTTTTGAAAAAATTTGGTTTTTTTTCCCCAAAAACTAAAAAGCAAAATTTTTTTAACGTTTTTTTTTTAAAATTTGCGTTTTTTAAAGTTTAACGATTAAAAGCGAAAATGTTATTTTAAAAACCCTTTAGTTTTTTTTTGCCCTTTAAAGCTAAAAACCAAAAAAAGCAAAATTTTTAACGTTTTTTTTTAATTGCTTTTATTTAACCAAAAAAAAAATTTTTTAAAGTTTTTTTAAAACCCATTTGACTTTAACGATTTTAAGCTAAAACAAATAAAAAACAGAAAATTTTGTTATTTTTTTTTTTTTAGGTTTTTTAAAAAAATTTAAAAGACAAAAAAATCTTTTTTAAAAAAGCCTTTTTACTTTTTCTTTTTAAGCTAAAAACCTAAAAACGACTTTTTTTACTTTTTTTAAAAATTTTCGTTTTTAACGGGCCCCTATTAAAAAATTTTAAAAAATTTTTTTAAAACTTTTTTTACTTTTTCCCTTTAAAATTTAAAAAACTAAAAAAAAGAAAAAGTTTTTTAAATTTTTCTTTTAACGTTTAAAAACTTAAAGCGAAAAAATTTTTTTAAAAAACCCTTTTTTTCTTTTTTCCTTTTAATAAAAAAAATTTTTAAAAAATTTTAAATTTTTTTTTTTTTTTTAAAACCCAAACATTTAACGTTAAAATGCTTGAAAAATCATTTTAAAAAAAAGCTTTTAGCACGCGTTTTAAGGTAAAAGCTTTAAAAAAACCAAAAAACGTTTTTATTAATTTTTATTTGCATTTAACGATTTAAAAAGGGCTTATTTAGCAAAAACAGCACGTTTTGAGTTTAATCCGTTTTAACGCGTAAAACAAAAAACGACGAATTTTTATTATTCGTTTTTTTTAAAAATTGCGTCTATTTGAACGATTTCAACGTCTAAAATGCGAAAATGCTTTTTTAAAAAACAAGCTTTTTTTTTAACGGTAAAAAGGATAAAAACAATTTTTTTTTTGTTTTTTTAATATTGCTCTATTTGAACGATTTCCAAGCCAAAAAGCTTGAAAATGCTTATTTTGCAAAAAAAGGGGCTTTTTTTCTGCTTTTAAGCAAAAAAAAAAACGATTTTTTTTTTTTTTTTTTATTTTATTGCCTTTTAAGATTTCAAAATCAAAAAACTTGAAACTTATTTTGCAAAACAGCACGTTTGAGCTTTTTTCTGCGTTTTTAACCCTAAAACAGCATAAAAAAAACGAAATTTTTTTTTATTCGTTTTTTTTTTTATTGCGTCTATTTGAACGATTTCAACCAAAAATTTAAAATTTTTTTAAAAAAAAAGTTTTGGTTTTTTTCGTTTTCGTAAAAAAATAAAACAAAAATTTTTTTATTTTTTTTTTTTTTTGCGTCATTTGAAGATTTCCCAAAAAAATTTTAAAATGTTTTTTAGCAAAAAACGGGTTTTTTTTTTTAAAAAACGCAAAAAACGACGAATTTTTATTATTCGTTTTTTTTTAATATTGCTCTATTTGAACATTTCAAGCCCAAAAATTTTAAAAAAAAAATTTTTTTAAAAAAAAACAAATTTTTTCTTTTTAAAGCGTTTTTTTCGCTAAAACAAAAAGAAATATTTT
>NW_027047306.1:0-15814 GCF_025399875.1 Dalotia coriaria
TTTAACCTTTTTTAAAAAAAAAAAAAAAAAAAAATTTTTTTTTTTTTTTAAATTTTTTGGAAAAAACCAAAATTTTTTTTTTTTTAAAAAAAGGTTTTTTTTTTTTGGGTTTTAACGAAAAAAAAAAAAGAATTTTTTTTTTTTAAATTTTTTTTTTTGGTTTTTAAAAAAAAAAAAAAAAAAACCCCCTTTTTTTTTTTTTAAAAATTTTTTTAAAAAAAAATTTTTTTTTTTTTAAAAAATTTTTTTTTTCCAAAAAAAAAATTTTTAAAAAAAAAACCCCTTTTTTTTCCCTTTTTTAAAAAAAAAATTAAAAAACCGGGAAAAAAATTTTTTTTTTTAAAAAAAAGGTTTTTTTTTGGGAAAAAAAGGAAAAAAAAAAACCCCCCCCTTTTCTTTAAAATTTTTTCCAAAAAAAAAAAAGTTTTAAAAATTTTTTTTTTTAAAAAAATTTGAACTTTTTTTTAAAATTTAAAATTTTAAAAAAAAAAATTTTTTTTTTTTTTTTTGGGAAAAAAAAACAAAAAAAATTTTTTTTTTTTTTTTTTTTAAAAAAGGGTTTTTTTTTCCCCAAAAAAAAAAAAAAAAAAAATTTTTTTCCCCCAATTTTTTTTTTTTTAAAATTTAAAAAAAAACCCCAAAATTTTTTGCAAAAAAATTTTTTTTTAAAAAAAAATTTTTTTAAAATTTTTTTTAAAAAAAAAAAAAATTTTTTTTTTTAAAAAAAAAAAATTTTTTTTTAAAAAATTTTTTTTTTTTTTAAAAAATTTAAAAATTTTTTTTTAAAAAATTTTTTTTTTTAAAAACCCCTTTAAGGTTTAAAAAAAAACCCAAAAAATTTTTTTTTTTTTTTTTTTTTTTTAAAAAATTTTTAAATTTTCCAAAATTTTTAAAAAAAAATTTTTTTTTAAAAAGGTTTTTTTAAAAAAAAAAAAAAAAAAAAATTTTTTTTCCTTTTTTTTTTATTTTTTATTTAAATTTTTAAAAAAATTTGGGTTAAAATTTTTAAAAAAATTTTTTTTTTGGGGCCCGTTTAAAAAAAAAAAACCAAAAAAATTTTTTTTTTTTTTTTTTTTTTTAAAAAAAAAATTTTTTAAAAAAAAATTTTTTAAAAAAAAACCCGGGGGTTTTTTTTTTTTTAAAAAAAAAAAAAAAAATTTTTTTTTTTTTTTTTTTTGGAAAACCAAAAAAGGGGGAAAATTTTTTAAAAAAAAAATTTTTTTTTTGCGTTTTAACGCGTAAACCAAAAAAAAATTTTTTTTTTTTTTTTTAAAAAACCCCCCCTTTTTTTTTTTATCTAAAAATTTAAAATTTTTTTAAAAAAAAATTTTTTTTTTTTTTTTAAAAAAAAAAAAAAAAATTTTTTTTTTTTTTTTAAAAAAGGTTTTTTTTAAACCCCCAAAAAAAAATTTTTAAAAAAAATTTTTTTAAAAAACCCGGGGTTTAACTTTTTTTTAAAAAAAAAAAAAAAATTTTTAAAAATTTTTTTTTTTTTTTTTTCCTTTTAAAATTTTCCCAAAAAATTTTTTAAAAAAAAAAAGCTTTTTTTTTTAACCCAAAAAAAAAAAAAAAAAAATTTTTTTATTTTTTTTTAAAATTGCGTCTATTTGAACGATTTTCAACGATCTAAAATGGCAGAAAATGATTATTTTAAGCAAAACAGCACGTTTTGAGCTTTAATCTACGTTTAACGCGTAAAACAACTTATAAAAACGACAGATTTTTATTATTCGTTTATTGTCCAATATTGGCTATTTGAACGATTTCAACGATCTAAAATGCTTGAAAATGCTTATTTTTAGCAAAACCGGCACGTTTTGAGCTGCAATCTACGTTTAACGCGTAAAACAGCATAAAACGACGAAATTTTTTTTATTGTTGTTTACTTTTTATTAATGTGCGTCTATTTGAACGATTTCAGCGATCTAAAGTTAACGGAAAATGATTATTTTAAGCAAAACCGCACGTTTTGAGCTTTAATCTACGTTTTAACGCGTAAAACAATATAAAACGACGGGTACATTATTCGTTTTTAGTAAATACAGCCGCTTCTATTTGAACGATTTCAACGATCTAAAATGCTTGAAAATGCACTTATTTTAGCAAAGAGCACGTTTTGAGCTTTAATCTGCGTTTTAACGCGTAAAACAACATAAAACGACGAAATTTGCATTATTCGTTTTTATTAATATTGCGTCTATTTGAACGTTTCAGCGATCTAAAATGGAAAATGATTATTTTTTAGCAAAACAGCGCGTTTTGAGCTTTAATCCTGCGTTTTAACGCGTAAAACAGCAAAAACTACGAAATTTTTATTATTCGTTTTTTATTAATATTGCGTCTGTTTGAACGATTTCAACGATCTAAATTCTTGAAAATGATTATTTTAGCAAAACAGCACGTTTGAGCTTTTAATCTGCGTTTAACGCGTAGAAACCCAGCATAAAAACGACAGGAATTTTATTATTCGTTTTTATTAATGTGCGCGTCTATTTGAACGGTTCAACGTTGATCTAAAATGCTTGAAAATGATTATTTTAGCAAAACAGTACGTTTTGAGCTTTTAATCTGCGTTTTTAACGCGTAAAACAACATAAAACGACAATTTTTTATTATACGTTATTTATTAATATTGCCTCTATTTGAACGATTTCAACGATCTAAAATGCTTGAAAATGCTTATTTTATAAAACAGCACGTTTTGAGCTTTTAATCTGCGTTTAACGCGTAAAACAACATAAAACGAATTTTATTATTCGTTTTATTAATATTGCGTCTATTTGAACGATTTCAATGATCTAAAATGCTTGAAAATGATTATTTTAGCAAAACAGCACGTTTTGAGCTTTAATCTACGTTTTAACGCGTAAAACAACATAAAACGACGAATTTTTATTATTCGTTTTTATTAATATTGCTTCTATTTGAACGATTTCAGCGATCTATAAAATCTTGAAAATGCTTATTTTAGCAAAACAGCACGTTTGGGGCATCTGCGTTTTAACGCGTAAAACAACATAAAACGACGAAATTTTTATTATTCGTTTTTATTAATATTGCACGTCTATTTGAACGGTTTCAACGATCTAAAATATATACTTGAAAATGATTATTTTAGCAAAACGGCACGTTTTGAGAGCTTTAATCTACGTTTTAACTTGCGTAAAACAGCATAAAACGACGAATTTTTATTACATTCGTTTTTTATTAATATTACTTCTATTTGAACGATTTCAACGATCTAAAATGCTTGAAAATACTTATTTTATGGAAACAGCACGTTTTGAGGCTTTTAATCTACGTTTTAACGCGTAAAACAACATAAAATAACAGAGAATTTTTGTAATTCGTTTTTGTTAATATTACGTCTATTTGAACGATTTCAACGATCTAAAATGCTTGAAAATGATTATTTTAGCAAAACAGCACGTTTTGAAGGCTTTAATCTGCGTTTTAACGCGTAAAACAACATAAAACGACGAATTTTTATTATTCGTTTTTTTTTTTGTAATGTGCTTCTATTTGAACGATTTCAACGATCTAAAATGCTTGAAAATACTTATTTTAGCAAAACAGCACGTTTTGAGCTTTAATCTGCGTTTTTAACGTAAAACAGCTTATAAAAACGACGAATTTTTATTATTCGTTTTTATTATTAACTTCTATTTGAACGATTTCAACGATCTTAAATGCTTGAAAATGCTTATTTTATAGCAAAACAGCACGTCTTGAAGGCTTTAATCTGCGTTTTAACGCGTAAAACAGCATAAAACGACAGAAATTTTTATTATTCGTTTTTCTTAATATTGCGTCTACGAGTATTTGAGACGTTTCAACGATCTAAAATGCTTGAAAATAATTATTTTAGCAAAACAGCACGTTTGGGCTTTAATCTGCGTTTTAACGCGTAGAGCAACATAAAACGACGATTTTTTTATTATTCGTTTTTATTAATATTGCTTCTATTTGAACGATTTCCAGCGATCTAAAATGCTTGAAAAGTGCTTGCATTTTAGCAAAACAGCACGTTTGAGCTTTAATCTTGCGTTTAACGCGTAAAACAGCATAAAAACGACGAAATTTTTATAATTCGTTTTTATTAATATTGCACGTCTATTTGAACGATTTCAACGATCCGTGCTTGAAAATAGTTGTTTAGCAAACAGCGCGTTTTGAGCTTTTAATCTGCGTTTTTAACGCGTAAAACCAGCATAAAACGACGAATTTTTTTTTATTATTCGTTTTGTTATCAATATTACTTCCTATTTGAACGATTTCAACGATCCAAATGCTTGAAAATGCTTATTTTAGCAAAACAGCACGTTTTGAGCTTTAATCTGCGTTTTAACGCGTAAAACAGCATACAAAACGACAGAAATTTTTTATTCGTTTTATTAATATTGCGTCTATTTGAACGATTTCAACGATCACAAAGTGCTGGAAAATGATTATTTTAGCAAAACCGCACGTTTTGAGCTTTAATCTACCCGTTTTAACGCGTAAAACAGCATAAAAACGACGAATTTTTTGTTATTCGTTTTTATTAATGTGCTTCTGTTTGAACGATTTCAACGATCTAAAATTAGCGAAAATGCTTATTTTAGCAAAGAGCACGTTTTGAGCTTTTAATCTGCGTTTTAACGCGTAAAACAGCATAAGAAACGACGGGAATTTTTTTATTATTCGTTTTTATTAATATTTGCGTCTATTTGAGACAGTTTTCCAGCGATCTAAAATGCTGAAAATGATTATTTTAGCAAAACAGCACGTTTTGAGCTTTTAATCTACGTTTTAACGTAAAACAACATAAAAACTACGAAATTTTTATTATTCGTTTTATTAATATTGCGTCTATTTGAACGATTTCAACGATCTAAGATTACTTGAAATGATTATTTTAGCAAAACAGCGCGTTTTGAGCTTTAATCTGCGTTTTTTAACGCGTAAAACAGCTTATGGAATTTTTATTATTCGACTTTTATTAATATTGCGTCTATTTGAACGATTTCAACGATCTAGATGTAGAAAATGATTATTTTAGCAAAACGGGTACGTTTGAGCTTTAATCTGCGCGTTTAACGCGTAAACAGCATAAAACGACGAATTTTGTTATACGTTTATTTATTAATGTTGCCTCTATTTGAGACGATTTTAGCGAATCTAAAATGCTTAGAAAATGCTTATTTTAATAAAACAGCACGTTTGAGCTTTAATCTGCGTTTAACACTTGATAAAACTTAATATAAAACGACAAATTTTTATTATTCGTTTTAGTAATATTGCGTCTATTTGAGACGATTTCAAGTGATCTAAAGATGCTTGAAAGTGATTATTTTAGCAAAACAGCACGTTTGAGCTTTAATCTGCGTTTTAACGCGTAAAACAGCATAAAACGACGTATTTTTTATTATTCGTTTTTAATTAATGTTACTTCTATTTGAACGATTTCAACGATCTAAAATGCTTGAAAGTACTTATTTTAGCAAAACAGCACGTTTTGAGCTTTAATCTGCGTTTTAACGCGTAAGGCAACATAAAACGACAGGGTACGCATTATTCGTTTTATTAATATTGCGTCTGTTGAACGATTTCAGCGATCTAAAATGCTTGAAAATTGATTATTTTTAGCAAAACAGCACGTTTGAGCTTTAATCTGCGTTTTAACACGTAAAACAACGCTATAAAACATTGAATTTTATTATTCGTTTTATTAATATTGTGCTTCTATTTGAACGATTTCAACGATCTACAAAATGCTTGAAAAGTACTTATTTTAACAAAACAGCACGTTTGAGCTTTAATCTGCGTTTTAACGCGTAAAACAGCATAAAAACAACGAAATTTTAATAATTCGTTTTTATTAATATTACTTGCGTCTATTTGAACAGTTTCAACGATCTAAAATGCTTGAAAATGATTATTTTAGCAAAACAGCACGTTTTGAGCTTTAATCTGCGTTTTAGCGTAAAAACAACATAAAACGACGAATTTTTTTATTATTCGTTTTATTAATATTGCTTCTATTTGAACGATTTTAACGATCTAAAATGCTTGAAAATGCTTATTTTATAAAACAAGCACGTTTGAGCTTTTAATCTGCGTTTTTTAACGCGTAAAACAGCCTTATAAAACGACAGGAATTTTTATAATTCGTTTTATTAATGGCCGCGTCTATTTGAACAGTTTCAACGATCTAAAATGCTTGAAAATGATTATTTTATAAAAACAGCACGTTTTGAGCTTTTAATCTACGTTTTAATGCGTAAAACAGCATAAAACGACAGAAATTTTTATTATTCGTTTTTATTAATATTGCGTCTATTTGAACGGCCCGATTTCAACGATCACAAAAAATGCTGGAAAATGATTATTTTAGCAAAACAGCACGTTTTGAGCTTTAATCTGCGTTTTAACGCGTAAAACAGCATAAAACGACGAATTTATTATTCGTTTTTATTATGTTAGCTTCTATTTGAACGATTTCAACGATCTAAAATGCTTGAAAATGTTTATTTTAGCAAAACAGCACGTTTTTGAGCTTTAATCTGCGTTTTTAACGCGTAAGGCAACATAAAACGACGAAATTTTTTATTATTCGTTTTTATTAATATTACGTCTATTTGAACGATTTCAACTGATGAAGTAGCGAAATGATTATTTTAGCAAGAAACAACTGCGTTTGAGCTTTAATCTGCGTTTTTAACTTGCGTAAAACAACATATAAAACGACGAAATTTTTTGTTATTCGTTTTTTATTAATGTGCACGTCTATTTGAACGATTTCCAACGATCTAAAATGCTTGAAAATGCTTATTTTTTAGCAAAACAGCACGCTTTTGAGCTTTTAATCTACGTTTTAACGCGTAAAACAGCATAAAACGACGAAATTTTTTATTATTCGTTTTTTATTAATATTACGTCTATTTGAACGATTTCAACGATCTAAAATGCTTGAAAGTGCTTATTTTGCAAAGCACTTAGCTTTAATCGGTTTAACGCGTAAAACAGCATAAAAACAAAATTTTTATTATTCGTTTTTATTAATTTGCGTCTATTTGAACGATTTCAACGATCGATGGCGAAATAGCATTTTAAAAACAGCACGTTTTGAGGCTTTAATGCAGAATTTTTAACGCGTAACATAAAACGACGGAATTTTGTGTTACCGTTTTTATTAATATTGCTTCTATTTGAAGATTTCAACGATCTAAAATGCTTGAAAATGCTTATTTTATAAAGGCGGCGCGATTTTGAGCTTTAATCGCCGCGTTTTGGCGCGTAAAACAGCATAAAAACGACGGGGTACACATTATTCGTTTTTATTAATATTTCGTCTATTTAGACGGTGATTTCAACGATCTAAAAATGCTTGAAAATTAGCGGCGCTTTAAAACAGCACGTTTGAGCGCATTGCGTTTAACGCACAAAACAGCATAAAAACGACGGAAATTTTTATTATTCGTTTTTTTTATTTTTATTGCGTCTATTTGAACGTTCCAGCGATCTACAAAATGCTTTGAAATGCTTATTTTTTGGCAAAACGGCGTTTTGAAGGCTTTAATCTTTGTTTAACGCGTAGGAAACGGCATAAAACGACGAATTTTTATTGCGTTTTTATTAATATTGCTTCCCTGGCTGAACGATTTCAACGATCTAAAATGCTGATACTTATTTTAGCAAAACGCGCTGAAAGCACGTTTTGAGCTTTAATCTGCGTTTTAACGCGTAAAACAGCAAAAACGACGAAATTTTTATTGATACGTTTTATTAATGTGCGTCCATTTGAACGACGATTTCAGCGATCGTGCTTGAAAATGCTTATTTTAGCAAAAGCAGCGTTTGAAGCAATGCCGTTTTAACGCGCCCGACAGCATAAAACGACGAAATTTTTATTCGTTTTTATTAATATTGCGCGTCGGCGAACGATTTCAACGATCACAAAATGCTTGAAAATGCTTATTTTAGCAAACAGCACGTTTTGAGCTTTTGTTGCGTTTAGCGGCGTAAAACAGCATAAAAACGACGAAATTTTATTCGTTTTTATTTTATTGCGTCAATTGGCCGAACGATTTCAGCGATCTAAAATGTGAAAGTACTTATTTTAGCAAAACGGCACGTTTTGAGCTTTTAATCTGCGTTTAACGCGTAAAGTAGCATAAAACGACGATTTTTTATTATTCGTTTTATTAATAACCTTCTATTTTGCTGAACGATTTCCAACGATCTAAATGCTTGAAAATGCTTATTTTAGCAAACAGCACGTTTTTGCACGAGCTTTAATCTGCGTTTTAACGCGTAAAACGGCATAAAACGACGGGGAATTTTTATTATTCGTTTTTTATTAATATTGCGTCTGTTGAACGATTTCAGCGATCTAAAATGCTTGAAAATCGCTTTATTTAAAACAGCGCGTTTGAAGATCTGCGTTTAGCGTAAAACGGCGAAAGCGACGAATTTTTTATTATTCGTTTTATTAATATTGCTTCTATTTGAAGATTTCAACGGTCTGCGTTGAAATGCTTGTGCAGCAGCAAAACAGCACGTTTTGAGCTTTTGATAATCTGCGTTTTAACGCTAAAACAGCCTCGCGACGGGGTACGTGTTTGCGTTCTTTATTAATATTGCGTCTATTTGAACGATTTCAACGATCTAAATGCGAAAATGCTTATTTGAGCAAAACAGACGTTTTGAGGCTTTAATCTGCGTTTTAACGGTAAAACAACATAAAACGACGAATTTTTATTATTCGTTTTTTTATTTAAAGTGCTTCTATTTGAACGATTTCAACGATCAAAATGCGAAAATGCTTATTTTAGCAAAACAGCGCGTTTTGAGCTTTAATCTGCGTTTAACGCGTAAAACAGCATAAAACGACGAAATTTTTATTATTCGTTTTTATTATATTCGTCTATTTGAACGATTTCAACGATCTAAAATGGCGAAAATGCTTATTTTAGGGAAAACAGACGTTTTTAAGCTTTTTCTGCGTTTTAACGCGTAAAACAACATAAAACGACAGAAATTTTTATTATTCGTTTTTATTAATATTGCTTTTATTTGAACGATTTCAACGATCTAAAATGCTTGAAAATGCTTATTTTAGCAAAACAGCACGTTTTTAGCTTTAATCTGCGTTTAACGCGTAAAACAGCATAAAACGACGGGCGCATTATTCGTTTTTATTAATATTGCTTCTATTTGGGGCAATTTCAACGATCCTAAAATGCTTGAAAATGCTTATTTTAGCGAAACAGCACACGTTTTGAGCTTTAATCTGCGTTTAACGCGTAAAACAGCATAAAACGACGAAATTTTTATTATTCGTTTTTTATTAATATTGCGTCTGTTGAACGATTTCAACGATCTAAAATGCTTGAAAATGCTTTATTTTAGCAAAACAGCAGCACGTTTTGAGCTTTTATTCTGCACGTTTTAACGCGTAAAACGTAAAACGACGAAATTTTACATTATTCGTTTTTATTTTTTATTGCGTCTATTTGAACGATTTCAACGATACAAATGCTTGAAAATGCTTATTTAGCAAACGTTTGAGCTTTAATCCTGCGTTTTTAACGCGTAAAACAGCATAAAACGGCAAGGAAATTTTTTATTATTCGTTTTTGTATTAATATTGCGCGTCTATTTGAACGATTTCAACGATCTAAAATGCTTGAAAATGCTTTATTTTAGCAAAACAGCACGTTTTGAAGGCTTTATTCTGCCGTTTTAACGCGACAGCATAAAACGACGAAATTTTATTATTCGTTTTTTATTTTTATTTGCGTCTATTTGAACGATTTCAACGATCTAAAATGCTTGAAAATGCTTATTTTAGCAAAACAGCACGTTTTGAGCTTTTAATCTGCGTTTTAACGCGTAGAAACAACATAAAACGGTAGAATTTTATTATTCGTTTTTTTATTTTTGTACGTCTGTTGAAGACGATTTCCAACGATCACAAAATGCTTGAAAATGCTTATTTTACCAAAACAGCACGTTTTGAGCGTTAATCCTGCGTTTACCGCGTAAAACAGCAATAAAACGACGAATTTTTTATTATTCGTTTTTTTTATTAATATTGCTTCTATTTGAACGATTTCAACGATCTAAAATGCTTGAAAATGCTTATTTTTAACAGCAAAAATGCTTGAAAATGCTTATTTTAGCAAAAACAGCACGTTTTGAGCTTTAATCTGCGTTTTAAGCGAAAAAAAGCATAAAAAACGACAATTTTTATTATTCGTTTTTATTAATATTGCTTCTATTTGAACGATTTCAACGATCTAAAATGCTTGAAAATGTTATTTTAGCAAAACAGCACTTTTGAGCTTTAATCTGCGTTTTAACGGGTAAAACAGCATAAAACGACGAAATTTTTATTATTCGTTTTATTAATATTTGCTCTATTTGAACGATTTCAACGATTTAAAATGTTTGAAAATGCTTATTTTAGCAAAACAGCACGTTTTGAGCTTTATCTGCGTTTTAACGCGTAAAACAGCATAAAAAAAGAGAAATTTTTATTATTCGTTTTTATTTTATTGCGTCTATTTTGAAAAGATTTCAACGATCTAAAATGCTTGAAAATGCTTATTTTACCCAAAAAAGCACGTTTTGAGCTTAATCTGCGTTTAACCCCGTAAAACAGCAAAAACGACGAATTTTTTATTATTCGTTTTTATTAATATTGCTTCTATTTGAACGATTTCCCAAAGATCTAAAATGCTTGAAAAAAGCTTATTTTAGCAAAACAGCACGTTTTGAGCTTTTAATTTTGCGTTTTAACGCGTAAACAGCATAAAAACGACGAAATTTTTTATTATTCGTTTTTTTTTTAATATTGCGTCTATTTAACGATTTCAACGATTAAAATGCTTGAAAATGCTTATTTTAAAAACAGCACGTTTGAGCTTTAATTTTGCGTTTTAACGCGTAAAACAGCAAAAAAAGACGAATTTTTATTATTCGTTTTTTATTAATATTGCTTCTATTTAACGATTTCAACGATCTAAAATGCTTGAAAATGCTTATTTAGCAAAACAGACGTTTTGAGCTTTAATTGCGTTTTAACGCGTAAAACAGCATAAAAACGACGAAATTTTTATTATTCGTTTTTATTTTATTGCGTCTATTTGAACGATTTCAACGATTTAAAAAAGCTTTTAAAATGCTTTATTTTAGCAAAACAGCACGTTTGAGTTTTAATCTGCGTTTTAACGCGTAAAACAGCATAAAAAGACGAAAATTTTTTTTATTCGTTTTTTTTAATATTGCTTCTATTTCAACGATTTCAACGAAAAACTTAAAATGCTTATTTTAGCAAAAAGCACGTTTTGAGCTTTATCTGCGTTTTAACGCGTAAAACAGCATAAAACGACGAAATTTTTATTATTCGTTTTATTTATTGCGTCTATTTGAACGATTTCAACGATTTAAAATGCTTGAAAATGCTTATTTTAGCAAAACAGCACGTTTTGAGTTTTAATCTGCGTTTTAACGCGTAAAACAGCATAAAAAACGACGAAATTTTTATTACGTTTTTATTAATATTGCTTTTATTTGAAACGATTTCAACGATTCTAAAAAAGCTTATTTTAAAGCAAAAAGCACGTTTTGAGTTTTTTTCTGCGTTTTAACGCGAAAACAGCATAAAACGACGAATTTTATTATTCGTTTTTATTAATATTGCTCTATTTGAACGATTTCAACGATCTAAAATGCTTGAAAATGCTTATTTTTAGCAAAACAGCACGTTTTGAGTTTTTAAACTGCGTTTTAACGCGTAAAACAGCATAAAAACGACGAAATTTTTATTATTCGTTTTTATTAATATTGCGTCTATTTGGGAAAGATTTCAACGATCTAAAATGTTGAAAATGCTTATTTTAGCAAAAAAAGCACGTTTTGAGCTTTAATTTTGCGTTTTAACGCGAAAACAGCATAAAAAACGACGAAAATTTTTTTTATTCGTTTTATTTATTGCGTCTATTGAACGATTTCAACGATCTAAAATCTTGAAAATGCTTATTTTAGCAAAACAGCACGTTTTGAGCTTTTAATCTGCGTTTTAACGCGTAAAAAAGCATAAAAAAGACAATTTTTATTAATTTGTTTTTTTATTAATATTTCCTATTTGAACGATTTCAACGATCTAAAATGCTTGAAAATGCTTATTTTAGCAAAACACGTTTTGAGCTTTTATTTTGCGTTTTAACGGTAAAAAAAGCATAAAACGCAAATTTTTATTATTCGTTTTTATTAATATTGCGTCTATTTAACGATTTCAACGATCTAAAATGCTTGAAAATGCTTATTTTAAAGCAAAACAGACGTTTTGAGTTTTTTCGCGTTTTAACGCGTAAAACAGCAAAAAAACGACAATTTTATTATTCGTTTTTTTTTAATATTGCTCTATTTGAACGATTTCAACGATCTAAAATGCTTTTAAAATGCTTATTTTAGCAAAACAGCACGTTTTTAGCTTTAATCTGCGTTTTAAGCGTAAAACAGATAAAACGACGAATTTTTTATTATTCGTTTTTATTAATATTGCTCTATTTGAACGATTTCAACGATCTAAAAAGCTTGAAAATGTTATTTTAGCAAAAAAAGCACGTTTGAGCTTTAATCTGCGTTTTAACGCGTAAACAGCATAAAACGACGAAATTTTTATTATTCGTTTTTATTAATATTGCTCTATTTAACGATTTCAACGATCTAAAATGCTTGAAAATGCTTATTTTAGCAAAACAGGTTTGAGCTTTTTTTCGCGTTTTAACGCGTAAAACAGCATAAAAACGACGAAATTTTTATTATTCGTTTTTATTTTTATTGCGTCTATTTGAACGATTTCCCAAAGATTAAAATGCTTGAAAATGCTTATTTTAGCAAAACAGCACGTTTTGAGCTTTTAATTTTGCGTTTTAACGCGTAAAACAGCATAAAAACGACGAAATTTTTATTATTCGTTTTTATTAATATTGTCTATTTGAACGATTTCAACGATCTAAAAAAATGCTTATTTTAGCAAAAAGCACGTTTTGACTTTAATTTTGCGTTTTAACGCGTAAAACAAACATAAAACGACGAAATTTTTATTATTCGTTTTATTAATATTGCGTCTATTTGAACGATTTCAACGATCTAAAAAAGCTTGAAAATGCTTATTTTGCAAAACAGCACGTTTTGAGCTTTTTAAACTGCGTTTTAAGCGTAAAAAAAGCATAAAAAAAGACGAAAATTTTTATTATTCGTTTTTTAATATTGCCCTTATTTGAACGATTTCAACGATCTAAAATGCTTGAAAATGTTATTTTAGCAAAAAAAGCACGTTTTGAGCTTTAATCTGCGTTTTAACGCGAAACAGCATAAAAAAAGACGAAATTTTTATTATTCGTTTTTATTAATATTGCGTCTATTTGAACGATTTCAACGATTAAAAAACTTGAAAATGCTTATTTTAGCAAAACAGCACGTTTTGAGCTTTAATCTGCGTTTTAACGCGTAAAACAGCATAAAACGACGAAATTTTTATTAATTTGTTTTTATTATTTTTTGCTCTATTTGAACGATTTCAACGATCTAAAATGCTTGAAAATGCTTATTTTAGCAAAACAGCACGTTTTGAGCTTTATTTTGCGTTTTAACGCGTAAAACAGCATAAAAACGACGAATTTTATTATTCGTTTTTATTAATATTGCTCTATTTTTAACGATTTCAACGATCTAAAAAAGCTTGAAAATCTTATTTTAGCAAAAAAGCACGTTTTGAGCTTTAATCGCGTTTTAACGCGTAAAAAGCATAAAACGACAAATTTTATTATTCGTTTTTTTTAATATTGCGTCTATTTGAACGATTTCAACGATCTAAAATGCTTGAAAATGCTTATTTTAGCAAAACAGCACGTTTTGAGCTTTAATCTGCGTTTTAATTTCGTAAAACAGCATAAAAACGACGAATTTTTATTATTCGTTTTTATTAATATTGCTTCTATTTGAACGATTTCAACGATCTAAAATGCTTGAAAATGATTATTTTAGCAAAACAGCACGTTTTGAGCTTTTTAAACTGCGTTTTAACGCGTAAAGCAGCATAAAACGACGAAATTTTATTATTCTTTTTATTAATATTGCGCTATTTGAACGATTTCAACGATTTAAAATGCTTGAAAATGCTTATTTTAGCAAAACAGCACGTTTTGAGCTTTTAATCTGCGTTTTAACGCGTAAACAGCATAAAAAACGACGAAATTTTTATTATTCGTTTTTTTTATATTGCGTCTATTTGAACGATTTCAACGATCTAAAATGCTTGAAAATGCTTATTTTAGCAAAAAAAGCACGTTTTGAGCTTAATTTTGCGTTTTAACGCGTAAAACAGCATAAAAACGACGAAATTTTTATTATTCGTTTTTATTAATATTGCTTTTAAATTTTAACGATTTCAACGATCTAAAATGCTTGAAAATGCTTATTTTAGCAAAACAGCACGTTTTGACCCTTTTAAACGCGTTTTAACGCTAAAACAGCATAAAAAGACGAATTTTATTATTTGTTTTATTAATATTGCTCTATTTAACGATTTCAACGATCTAAAAAAGCTTGAAAATCTTATTTTGGGAAAACAGCACGTTTGAGTTTTAATCTGCGTTTTAACGCGTAAAACAGCATAAAAACGACGAAATTTTTATTATTCGTTTTTATTAATATTGCTTCTATTTGAACGATTTCAACGATCTAAAATGCTTGAAATGTTATTTTTAGCAAAACAGCACGTTTTGAGTTTTAATCTGCGTTTTAACGCGTAAAACAGCATAAAACGACGAAATTTTATTATTCGTTTTTATTTATTGCGTCTATTTGAACGATTTCAACGATTTAAAATGCTTGAAAATGCTTATTTTAGCAAAACAGCACGTTTTGAGCTTTAATTGCGTTTTAACGCGTAAAACAGCATAAAACGACGAAAATTTTTATTATTCCCTTTTTATTTTTATTGCTTTTATTTGAACGATTTCAACGATCTAAAATGCTTGAAAATGCTTATTTTTAGCAAAAAAGCACGTTTTGAGCTTTTTCTGCGTTTTAACGCGTAAAACAGCATAAAAAAGACGAATTTTTATTATTCGTTTTTATTAATATTGCTCCCATTTGAACGATTTCCAACGATCAAAATGCTTGAAAATACTTATTTTAGCAAAACAGCACGTTTTTAGCTTTTAATTTTGCGTTTTAACGCGTAAAACAGATAAAACGACGAAATTTTTATTATTCGTTTTTTTTATTGGCTAGAACGATTTCACGATTAAAATGCTTGAAAATGCTTATTTTTGCAAAACAGCACGTTTTGAGCTTTAATCTGCGTTTTATTTCGTAAAAGAAAAACGACGAATTTTTATATTCGCTTTTTTTTTTTTTTTTTTTTTTTTTTTTTTTTTTTTTTTTTTTTTTTTTTTTTTTTTTTTTTTTTTTTTTTTTTTTTTTTTTTTTTTTTTTTTTTTTTTTTTTTTTTTTTTTTTTTTTTTTTTTTTTTTTTTTTTTTTTTTTTTTTTTTTTTTTTTTTTTTTTTTTTTTTTTTTTTTTTTTTTTTTTTTTTTTTTTTTTTTTTTTTTTTTTTTTTTTTTTTTTTTTAAATTGAAAATGTTATTTGAAACGATTTTAGCTTTAATGCTTTAACGAAATAAAAAACGCGAAACGTTTTGAGCTTTAAATCGGGTTTTGCCGGGGTTTTTTTAATCGCGTAAAACACGCTATTTTAAAACGACGAAAATTTTTTATTATTCGTTTTTGGTTAACGGTCTTTAATGGGTAAAAA
>NW_027047307.1:0-15811 GCF_025399875.1 Dalotia coriaria
TCCCGGGGTTAAACGCAGTTAAAGCCAAAACGGCTGTTTTGCTAAAAAAAGCATTTTTTGCATTTTAGATCGTTGAAATCGTTAAAAGACCAATATTAATAAAAACGAATAATAAAAATTTCGTCGTTTTATGCTGTTTTACGCGTTAAAACGCAGATTAAAGCTCAAAACGTGCTGTTTTGCTAAAATATGCATTTTCAAGCATTTTAGATCGTTAAAATCGTTCAAATAGAAGCAATATTAATAAAAACGAATAATAAAAATTCGTGGTTTTATGCTGTTTTACGCGTTAAAACGCAGATTAAAGCTCAAAACGTGCTGTTTTGCTAAAATAATCATTTTCAAGCATTATAGATCGTTGAAATCGTTCAAATAGACGCAATATTAATAAAAACGAATAATAAAAATTTCGTCGTTTTTATGCTGTTTTACGCGTTAAACACAGATTAAAGCTCAAAACGTGCTGTTTTGCTAAAATAAGCATTTTCAAGCATTTTAGATCGTTGAAATCGTTCAAATAGAAGCAATATTAATAAAAACGAATAATAATAGAAAATTCGTCGTTTTTATGCTGTTTTACGCGTTAAAACGCAGATTAAAACTCAAAACGTGCTGTTTTGCTAAAATAAGCATTTTCAAGCATTTTAGATCGTTGAAATCGTTCAAATAGAAGCAATATTAATAAAAACGAATAATAAAATTTCGTCGTTTTTATGCTGTTTTACGCGTTAAAACGCAGATTATAGCTCAAAACGTGCTGTTTTGCTAAAATAAGCATTTTCAAGCATTTTAGATCGTTGAAATCGTTCAAATAGAAGCAATATTAATAAAAACGAGATAATAAAAATCGTCGTTTTTATGCTGTTTTACGCGTTAAAACGCAGATTAAAGCTCAAAACGTGTGTTTTGCCAAAATAATCATTTTCAAGCATTTTTAGATGGTTGAAATCGTTCAAATAGACGCAGAATTAATAAAAACGAATAATAAAAATTTCGTCGTTTTTATGCTGTTTTACGCGTTAAAACGCAGATTAAAAGCTCAAAACGTGCTGTTTTGCTAAAATAAGCATTTTCAAGCATTTTAGATCGATGAAATCGTTCAAATAGAAACAATATTAATAAAAAACTAATAATAAAAAATTCGTCGTTTTATGCTGTTTTACGCGTTAAAACGCAGATTAAAAACTCAAAACATTAGCTGTTTTGCTTAAAATACGCATTTTCAAGCATTTTAGATCATTGAAATCGTTCAAAATAGAAGCAATATTAATAAAACGAATAATAAAAAATTCGTCGTTTTTATGCTGTTTTACGCGTTAAAACGCAGATGAAAGCTCAAAACGTGCTGTTTTGCTAAAATAAAGCATTTTCAAGTATTTTAGATCGTTGCAATCGTTCAAATAGAAGCAATATTATTAATAAAAACGAATAATAAAAATTCGTCGTTTTATGCTGTTTTACGCCGTTAAAACGCAGATTAAAGCTCAAACGTGCTGTTTTGCTAAAATAATCATTTCAAATTATTTTAGATCGTTGAAATCGTTCGGAAATAGACGCAATATTAATAAAAACGAATAATAAAAAATTCGTCGTTTTATGCTGTTTACATAATAAAACGCAGATTAAAGCTCAAAACGGTGCTGTTTTGCACAAAATAAAGCATTTCAAGCATTTTAGATCGTTAGAAATCGTTCAAATAGACGCAATATTGGCAAAAACGAATAATAAAAGAATTTCACGTCGTTTTATGCTGTTTACGCGTTCGAAACGCAGATTAAAGCTCAAAACGATGCTGTTTGCTAAAATAAACATTTCAAGCATTTTAGATCGTTGAAATCGTTCAAATAAACAGTAATAAACGAATAATAAAAAATTCGTAGTTTTTTATGCTGTTTACGCGTTTAAACGCAGATTAAAACTCAAAACGCTGTTTTGCTAAAATAAGCATTTTCAAGCATTTTAGATCGTTGAAATCACGTTCAAATAGACGCAATATTAATACTAAAACAGACAATAAAAATTCGTCGTTTTATGCTGTTTTTACGCGTTAAAACACGAATTAAAGCTCAAAACGTGCTTATTTTTGCTAAAATAAGCATTTTAGTATTTTAGATCGTTGAAATCGTTCAAATAGACGCAATATTGGGTAAAAAACGAATATTAAAAAATTCGTCGTTTTATGCTGTTTTGCGCGTTAAAACGCGCAGATTAAAAGCTTTCAAAACGTGCTGTTTTGCTAAAATAATCATTTTCAAGCATTTTAGATCGTTGGAAATCGTTCAAATAGTGCAATATTATTAAAAACGAATAATAAAAAATTTCGTCGTTTTTACATGCTGTTTTACGCGTTAAAACATAGACTAAAGCTCAAACGTGATGTTTTGCTGAAATAAACATTTTCAAGCATTTAGATCGGTCGGAAATCGTTCAAATAGAAACAGCGTATTAATAAAACGAATAATAAAAAAGTTAAAGTCGTTTTTATGCTGTTTTTACGCGTTAAAACGCAGATTAAAGCTCAAAACATTAACGTTTTGCTAAAATAAGCATTTTCAAGCATTTGGGTCGTTGAAATCGTACAAATAGAAGCAATATTAATAAAAACGAATAATAAAAATTCGTCGTTTTTTATGCTGTTTTACGCGTTAAAACGCGTTAAAAAGCTCAAAACGTGCTGTTTTGCTAAAATAAGCATTTTCAAGCATTTTAGATCGTTTGAAATCGTTCAAATAAGACGCAATATTAATAAAACGAATAATAAAAATTTCGTCGTTTTATGCTGTTTTACGCGTTAAACGCAGATTAAAACTCAAAACGTGCTGTTTTGCTAAAATAAGCATTTTTAAGCATTTTAGATCGATTTGAAATCGTTCAAATAGTGCAATAATGTAAAAACGAATATTAAAATTCGTCGTTTTTTATATGCTGTTTTACGCGTTAAAACGCAGATTAAAGCTCAAAACGTGCTGTTTTGCTAAAATAATCATTTTTCAAGCATTTTAGATCGTTGAAATCGTTCAAATAGACGCAATATTAATAAAAACGAATAATAAAAATTTCGTCGTTTTTATGCTGTTTTACGCGCTAAACACAGATTAAAGCTCAAAACGTGCTGATTTTGCTAAAATAAGCATTTTTCAAGCAATTTGAATCGTTGAAATCGTTCAAATAGAAGCAATATTAATAAATAACGAATAATAAAAATTCGCCGTTTTTATGCTGTTTTACGCGTTAAAACGCAGATTAAAGAAACTCAAAACGTGCTGTTTTGCTAAAATAAACATTTTAAGCATTTTAGATCGTTGAAATCGTTCAAATAGAAGCAATAGTAATAAAACGAATAATAAAAATTCGTCGTTTATAGCTGTTTACGCGTTAAAACGCAGATTAAACTCAAAACGTGCTGTTTGCTAAAATAATCATTTTCAAACATTTTAGATCGTTGTAGAAATCGTTCAAATAGACGCAATATTAATAAAAACGAATAATAAAAATTTTGTCGTTTTATGCTGTTTTCTACGCGTTAAAACGCAGATTGAAATAAAACGTGCTGTTTGCTGAAATAAACATTTCAAGCATTTTAGATCGTTGAAATCGTTCAAATAGAAGCAATATTAATAAAACGAATAATAAAAATTCGTCGTTTATGCTGTTTACGCGTTAAAACGCAGATTAAAGCTCAAAACGTGCTGTTTTGCTAAAATAATCGACAAGCATTTTAGATCGGTTGAAATCGTTCAAATAGACGCAATAATGTAAAAACGAATAATAAAAATTTCGTCGTTTTATGCTGTTTTACGCGCTAAACACAGATTAAAGCTCAAAACGTGCTGATTTGCTAAAATAAGCATTTTCAAAGCAATTTATATCGTTGAAATCCGTTTCAAATAGAAGCAATATTAATAAATAGCGGAATAATAAAAAATTCACGCCGTTTTATGCTGTTTTACGCGTTAAACTGCCGCAGATTAAAAACTCAAAATTGCTGTTTTGCTAAGGCAAGCATTTTCAGACATTTTTAGATCGTTGAAATCGTTCAAATAAGAAGCAATATTAATAAAAACGAATAATAAAAAAATTCGTCGTTTATATGCTGTTTTACGCGTTAAAACGCAGATTAAAACTCAAAACGTGCTGTTTTTGCTAAAAATAATCATTTTCAAGCATTTTAGATCGTTGAAATCGTTCAAATAGACGCAATATTAATAAAACGAATAATAAAAATTTTGTCGTTTTTGTAACATTTTACGCGTTAAAACGCAGATTAAAGCTCAAAACGTGCTGTTTTGCTAAAATAAAAAGCATTTTTCAAGCATTTAGATCGTTGAAATCGTTCAGAATAGAAGCAATATTATTAAAAACGGAATAATAAAAAATTCGTCGTTTTTATGCTGTTTTACGCGTTAAAACGCAGATTAAAAGCTCGACGTGCTGTTTGCTAAAATAATCATTTTCAAGCATTTTAGATCGTTGGAAATCGATTTCAAATAGACGCAATATTAGTAATAAAAACGAATAATAAAAAGATTTCGTCGTTTTTTATGCTTTTGTTTTACGCTAAACACAGATTAAAGCTCAAAACGTGCTGATTTGCTAAAATAAAAGCATTTTTCAAGCAATTTAGATCGTTGAAATCGTTCAAATAGAAGCCAATATTAATAAGCGGAATAATAAAAATTCGCCGTTTTTATGCTGCTGTTTTACGCGTTAAAAACGCGAGATTAAAAGCTTCAAACGTGCTGTTTTGCTGAAATAAGCATTTTCAAGCATTTTTAGATCGTTGAAATCGTTCCAAATAGAAGCAATATTAATAAAAACGAATAATAAAAAAATTTAAAGTCGTTTATATGTGCTGTTTTACGCGTTAAAACGCAGTTAAAGCTCAAAACGTGCTGTTTTGCTAAAATAATCATTTTCAAGCATTTTTAGATCGTTGAAATCGTTCAAATGGAACGCAATAATATTAATAAAAACGAATAATAAAAATTTTGTCGTTTTATGCTGTTTACGTGTTAAAACGCAGATTAAAACTCAAAACGTGCTGTTTTGCTAAAATATTAAGCATTTTCAGCATTTTAGATCGTTTGAAATCGTTCAAATAGAAGCAATATTAATAAAAACGGAGTAATAAAAAATTCGTCGTTTTATGCTGTTTTACGCGTTAAAACGCAGATTAAAACTCAAACGTGCTGTTTTGCTAAAATAAGCATTTTCAAGCATTTTAGATCGTTGAAATCGTTTCAAATAGAAACGTATTAATAAAAACGAATAATAAAATCGTCGTTTTATGCTGTTTTACGCGTTAAAACGCAGATTAAACTCAAAACGTGCTGTTTTTGCTAAAATGGCATTTTCAAGCATTTTTAGATCGTTGAAATCCGTTCAAAATAGACGCAATATTAATAAAAAACCATTAATAAAAATTTCGTCGTTTTTATGCTGTTTTACGCGTTAAAACGCAGTTAAACTCAAAACGTGCTGTTTTGCTAAAATAAAAGCATTTTCAAGCATTTTTAGATCGTTGAAATCGTTCAAAATAGAAGCAATATTAATAAATAACGAATAATAAAAAATTCGCCGTTTTTATGCCATTTTTTTACGCGTTAAAACGCAGATTAAAACTCAAAACGTGCTGATTTGCTAAAATAAGCATTTTCAAGCAATTTAGATCGTTGAAATCGTTCAAATAGAAGCAATATTAATAAAAACGGAATAATAAAAAATTCGTCGTTTTTATGCTGTTTTTACGCGTTAAAACGCAGATTAAGCTCAAAACGTGCTGTTTTGCTAAAATAATCATTTTCAAGCATTTTAGATCGTTGAAATCGTTCAAATAGACGCAATATTAATAAAAACGAATAATAAAATTTCGTCGTTTTTATGCTGTTTTTACGCTAAACACAGATTAAAGCTCAAACGTGCTGATTTGCTTTAAAATAAGCATTTTACAGCAATTTAGATCATTTGAAATCGTTCAAATAGAAGCAATATTAATAAGCCGAATAATAAAAATTCGCCGTTTTTATGCTGTTTTACGCGTTAAAACGCAGATTAAAATAAAACGCGTGCTGTTTTGCGCGCAAAATAAGCATTTTCAAGCATTTTTAGATCGTTGAAATCGTTCAAATAAGTATTAATAAAAACGAATAATAAAAATTCGTCGTTTATATGCTGTTTTACGCGTTAAAACGCAGATTAAAGCTCAAAACATTTTGTTTTGCTAAAATAATCATTTCAAGCATTTTAGATCGTTGAAATCGTTCAAATAGACGCAATATTAATAAAACGAATAATAAAAATTCGTCGTTTTATGCTGTTTTACGCGTTAAAACGCAGATTAAAGCTCTAAACGTGCTGTTTTGCTAAAATAAGCATTTTCAAGAGCATTTTAGATCGTTGAAATCGTTCAAATAGACGCAATATTAATAAAAACGAATAATAAAAATTTCGTCGTTTTTATCTGTTTTACGCGTTAAACGCAGATTAAAATCAAACGTGCTGTTTTGCAAAATAAGCATTTTCAAGCATTTTAGATCGTTGAAATCGTTCAAATAGAAGCAATATTAATAAAACGAATAATAAAAATTCGTGTTTTTATGCTGTTTACGCGTTAAAACGCAAGATTAAAGTTCAAAACTGCTTTTTGCTAATAAAGCATTTTCAAGCATTTTAAATCGTAAAATCGTTCAATAGAGCAATATTAATAAAAACGAATAATAAAAAATTCGTCGTTTTAGCTGTTTTAGCTTAAAACGCAGATTAAACTCAAAACGTTAACATGTTTGCTAAAATAAGCATTTTCAAGCATTTTAAGTACGTTGAAATCTTTCAAATAGAAAAATATTAAAAACGAATAATAAAAATTCGTCATTTTATGCTGTTTTACGCGTTAAAACGCAGATTAAGCTCAAAACGTGCTGTTTTGCTAAAATAAGATTTTCAAGCATTTTTAGATCGTTGAAATCGTTCAGAATAGACGCAATATTAATAAAAACGAATAATAAAATTCGTCGTTTTTGCTGTTTCGCGTTAAAACGCAGATTAACTCAAAACGTGCTGTTTGACTGAAATAAGCATTTTCAAGATTTAAATCGTTGAAATCGTTCAAAGAAGCAATATTAATAAAAACGGCTAATAAAAATTTGCTCGTTTTTTATGCTGTTTTACAGCGTTAAAAAATTAAACTCAAAACAGTGCTTTTTTGCTAAAATAAGCATTTTCAAGATTTTAGATCGTTGAAATCGTTCAAATAGACGCATATTAATAAAAACGAATAATAAAAAAATTTGTCGTTTTTATGCTGTTTTACGCGTTAAAACGCAGATTAAAGCTCAAAACGTGCTGTTTTTGCTAAAATAAGCATTTTCAAGCATTTTGATCGTTGAAATCGTTCAAATACAAAAATGAATAATAAAAATTCGTCGTTTTTATGCTGTTTTACGTGTTAAAACGCAGATTAAACCTCAAAACGTGCTGTTTTACTAAAATAAGCATTTTCAAGCATTTTAGATCGTTGAAATCGTTCAAATAGACGCAATATTAATAAAAACGAATAATAAAAATTTCGTCGTTTTTATGCTGTTTACGCGTTAAAACGCAGGTTAAAGCTCAAAATGTGCTGTTTTGCTAAAATAAGCATTTTCAAGCATTTTAGATCGTTGAAATCGTTCAAATATACGCAATATTAATAAAAACGAATAATAAAAATTCGTCGTTTTTATGCTGTTTTACGCGTTTTAACGCAGATTAAAGCTCAAAACGTGCTGTTTTGCTAAAATAAAGCATTTTTAAGCGTTTTTAGATCGTTGAAATCGTTCAAACAGAAACAATATTAATAAAACGAATAATAAAAATTTGTCGTTTTTTTATGCTTGTTTTCGCGTTAAAACGCAGATTAAAGCTCAAAACGTTCTGTTTTGCTAAAATAAGCATTTTCAAGCATTTTAGATCGTTGAAATTGTTCAAATAGACGCAATATTAATAAAAACGAATAATAAAAATTTCGACGTTTTTATGCTGTTTTACGCGTTAAAACGCAGATTAAAGACTCAAAACGTGCTGTTTTGCTAAAATAAGCATTTTCAAGCATTTTAGATCGTTAAAATCGTTCAAATAGAAGCAATATTAATAAAACGAATAATAAAAATTCGTCGATTTTATGCTGTTTTACGCGTTAAAACGCAGATTAAAGCTCAAAACGTGCTGTTTTGCTAAAATAAGCATTTTCAAGCATTTTAGATCGTTGAAATCGTTCAAATAGAAGCAATATTAATAAAAACGAATAATAAAAAATTTCGTCGTTTTTATGCTGTTTTACGCGTTCAAACGCAGATTAAAGCTCAAAACGTGCTGTTTTGCTAAAATAAGCATTTTCAAGCATTTTAGATCGTTGTAATCGTTCAAATAGACGCATAAAAATAAAAACGAATAATAAAAATTTTGTCGTTTTTATGCTGTTTTCGCGTTAAAACGCAGAATATAGCTCAAACGCTGTTTTGCTAAAATAAGCATTTTCAAGCATTTTTAGATCGTTGAAATCGTTCAAATATACGCAATATTAATAAAAACGAATAATAAAAATTTCGTCGTTTTTATGCTGTTTTACGCGTTAAAACGCAGATTAAAGCTCAAAACGTGCTGTTTAGCTAAAATAAGCATTTTCAAACATTTTAGATCGTTGAAATCGTTCAAATATACGCAATATTAATAAAAACGAATAATAAAAATTTCGTCGTTTTTATGCTGTTTTACGCGTTAAAACGCAGATTAAAAGCTCAAAACGTGCTGTTTTGCTAAAATAAGCATTTTCAAGCATTTTAGATCGTTGAAATCGTTCAAATAGAAGCAATATTAATAAAACGAATAATAAAAATTCGTCGTTTTATGCTGTTTTACGCGTTAAAACGCAGATTAAAAGCTCAAAACGTGCTGTTTTGCTAAAATAAGCATTTTCAAGCATTTTTAGATTGTTGAAATCGTTCAAATAGAAGCAATATTAATAAAAACGAATAATAAAAATTTCGTCGTTTTATGCTGTTTTACGCGTTAAAACGCAGATTAAAGCTCAAAACGTGCTGTTTTGCTAAAATAAGCATTTTCAAGCATTTTAGATCGTTGAAATCGTTCAAATAAGAGCAATATTAATAAAAACGAATAATAAAAATTCGTCATTTTTATGCTGTTTTACGCGTTAAAACGCAGATTAAAAGCTCAAAACGTGCTGTTTTGCTAAAATAAGCATTTTCAAGCATTTTAGATCGTTGAAATCGTTCAAATAGATGCAATATTAATAAAACGAATAATAAAAAATTCGTCGTTTTTATGCTGTTTTACGCGTTAAAACGCAGATTAAAGCTCAAAACGTGCTGTTTTGCTAAAATAAGCATTTTCAAGTATTTTGAATCGTTGAAATCGTTCAAATAGAACAATATTAATAAAAACGAATAATAAAAATTCGTCGTTTTTATGCTGTTTTACGCGTTAAAACACAGATTAAAACTCAAAACGTGCTGTTTTGCTAAAATAAGCATTTTCAAGTATTTTTAGATCGTTGAAATCGTTCAAATAGAAGCACGCAAATTTAAAAAAAAAGTAATAAATATTTCGTCGTTTTTTTCCCCGTTTACGCGTTAAACGCAGATTGCTCAAAACGTGCCCCCTTTTTTTAAAATAAATTTTCAAATTTTTACGGAAATGTTCCAAAAAAACGAATAATAAAAATTTCGCGTTTTATGCTGTTTTTCGCGTTAAAAAAGGATTAAAGTCAAAAAGTGCTGTTTTGCTAAAATAAGCATTTTCAAGCATTTTGATCGTTAAAATCGTTCAAATAAAACAATATTAATAAAAACGAATAATAAAAACGTCGTTTTTATGCGTTTTACGCGTTAAAAACGCAGATTAAAGCTCAAAAAAGTGCTGTTTTGTAAAATGTTTTCAAGCATTTTAGATCGTAAATCCAAATAGAAGAATATTAATAAAAACGAATAATAAAAAAATTTTGTCGTTTTTATTTTTTTACGCGTTCAAACGCAGATTGCTTTAAAAAAGCTGTTTTTTCTAAAATAAGCATTTTTAAGCATTTTCATATTAATAAAAAAAGAAAAAAAAAATTCGTCATTTTATGTTTTTTACGCGTTTAAAAAGAGATTAATGCTCAAAAGGCTGTTTTTAAAATAAGCATTTTCAAGCGTTTTAAATGTTTAAATCGTTAAATAAGCAATATTAATAAAAACGAATAATAAAAATTCGTCTTTTATGTTTTTTTACGCGTTAAAACGCAGATTAAAGTCAAAACGGGTGTTTTGTTAAAAACATTTTCAAGCATTTTAGATCGTTTAAATCGTTCAAATAGAAGCAATATTTAAAAAAAAACGAATAATAAAAAAATTTTGTCGTTTTTTTGCTGTTTTGCGTTAAAACGCAGATTAAAGATCAAACGGGTGTTTTGCTAAAATAAGCTTTTCAAGCATTTTGATCGTTGTCGTTCAAATAGAAGCAATATTAATAAAAAAAGAATAATAAAAATTTCGTCGTTTTAGTTTTTTTACGCGTTAAAAAAGCAGATTAAAGCTCAACGGGTGTTTTTAAAATAAGCATTTTCAAGGTTTTTAACGTGAAATCGTTCAAAAGACCAAAAATTTAAAAAAAAACGAATAATAAAACGTCGTTTTTTTGCTGTTTTTCGCGTTAAAACGCAGAATAAACCTCAAAAATGCTGTTCTGCTAAAATAAGCATTTTCAAGCATTTTAGATCGTTGAAATCGTTCAAATAGACCCCAATAAAATAAAAACGAATAATAAAATTTCGTCGTTTTAGCGGTTTTGCGTTAAAACGCAGAATAAAACTCAAAACGTGCTGTTTTTCTAAAATAAGATTTTCAAGCATTTTGATCGTTGAAACGTTCAAAAGACGCAAATTAATAAAACGAAAAACAAAAAACGTCGTTTTTATGCTGTTTACGCGTTAAAACGCAGATTAAAGTTCAAAAGGCTGTTTTGCAAAATAAGCATTTTCGCATTTTAGATCGTTGAAACGTTCAAATAGACGAAATTAATAAAAAAAGAATAATAAAAAAATTTTGTCGTTTTATGTGTTTTACGCGTTTAAAAAGCAGATTAAAACTCAAAACGGCTGTTTTGCAAAATAAGCATTTTCAAGCATTTTTAGATCGTTGAAACGTTCAAAGGGAAACAATAAAAAAAAACGAATAATAAAAAAATCGTTTTTTTTGCTGTTTTACCCTTAAACGCAGATTAAAAATCAAAAAGTGCTGTTTTGCTAAAATAAGCATTTTCAAGCATTTTAATCGTTGAAATCGTTCAAAAAAAAAGCAATATTAATAAAAACGAATAAAAAAAAATTTGTCGTTTTATGCTGTTTTCGCGTTAAAAAAGCAGATTAAAATCAAAACGTGCTTTTTCAAAATAAGCATTTTCAAGCATTTTAGATCGTTGAAATCGTTCAAATAGAAGCAATATTAATAAAAAAGAATAATAAAAAATTCGTCGTTTTATGCGTCTTACGCGTTAAAACGCAGATTAAAGCACAAAACGTGCTGTTTTGCTAAAATAAGCATTTTCAAGCATTTTAGATCGTTGAAATCGTTCAAATAGAAGCAATATTAATAAAAACGAATAATGAAAAATTCGTCATTTTATGCTGTTTTACGCGTTAAAACGCAGATTAAAGCTCAAAACGTGCTGTTTTGCTAAAATAAGCATTTTCAAGCATTTTAGATCGTTGAAATCGTTCAAATAGAAGCAATATTAATAAAAACGAATAATAAAAATTCGTCATTTTTATGCTGTTTTACGCGTTAAAACGCAGATTAAAGCTCAAAACGTGCTGTTTTGCTAAAATAAGCATTTTCAAGCGTTTTAGATCGTTGAAATCGTTCAAATAGACGCAATATTAATAAAACGAATAATAAAAATTTCGTCGTTTTTATGTTTTGCTAAAATAAGCATTTTCAAGCATTTTAGATCGTTGAAATCGTTCAAATAGAAGCAATATTAATAAAACGAATAATAAAAAATTCGTCGTTTTTATGCTGTTTTACGCGTTAAAACGCAGATTAAAGATCAAACGTGCTGTTTTGCTAAAATAAGCATTTTCAAGCATTTTAGATCGTTGAAATCGTTCAAATAGAAGCAATATTAATAAAAACGAATAATCAAAATTTCGTCGTTTTTATGTTGTTTTACGCGTTAAAACGCAGATTAAAGTTCAAAAGTGCTGTTTTGCTAAAATAAGCATTTTCAAGCATTTTAGATCGTTGAAATCGTTCAAAAAGACGCAAAATAAAAAACGTAATAAAAATTTCGTCGTTTTATGCTGTTTACGCGTTAAAACGCAGATTAAAGCTCAAAACGTGCTGTTTTGCTAAAATAAGCATTTTCAAGCATTTTAGATCGTTGAAATCGTTCAAATAGAAGCAATATTAATAAAAACGAATAATAAAATCTGTCGTTTTATGCTGTTTTACGCGTTAAAACGCAGATTAAAGCTCAAAACGTGCTGTTTTGCTAAAATAAGCATTTTCAAGCATTTTAGAATTGAAACGTTCAAATAGAAGCAATATTAATAAAAACGAATAATAAAAATTCGTCGTTTTATGTTGCTTTACGCGTTAAAACGCAGATTAAATGCTCAAAACGTGCTGTTTTGCTAAAATAGCATTTTCAAGCGTTTTAGATCGTTGAAATCAGTTCAAATAGATCGGCAAATTAATAAAAACGAATAATAAAAATTTCGTCGTTTTTATGTTTTGCAAAATAAGCATTTTCAGCATTTTAGATCGTTGAAACGTTCAAATAGAAGCAATTATAAAAAAACGAATACATAAAACTTGTCGTTTTATGTTGTTTAGCGTTAAAACGCAGATTAAAGCTCAAAAACGTGCTGTTTTGCTTAAAATAAGCATTTTCAAGCATTTTAGATCGTTGAAATCGTTCAAATAGACTGCAATATTAATAAAAACGAATAATAAAAATTTCGCGTTTTATGGTTTTACGCGTTAAAACGCAGATTAAAGCCTCAAAACGTGCTGTTTTGCTAAATAAGCATTTTCAGATTTAGATCGTTGAAATCGTTCAAAAGAAGCAAATTAATAAAAAACGAATAATAAAAATTCGTCGTTTTATGCTGTTTACGCGTTAAAACGCAGATTTAAAGCTCAAAACGTGCTGTTTTGCTAAAATAAGCATTTTCAAGCATTTAGATCGCTGAAACGTTCAAATAGAAGAATATAATAAAAACGAATAATAAAAATTCGTCGTTTTATGCTGTTTTACGCGTTAAAACGCAGATTAAAGCTCAAACGTGCTGTTTGTCTAAAATAAGCATTTTCAAGCGTTTTAGATCGTTGAAATCGTTCAAATAGACGCAATATTAATAAAAACGAATAATAATTTCGTCGTTTTATGTTTTGCTAAAATAAGCATTTTCAAGCATTTTAGATCGTTGAAATCGTTCAAATAGAAGCAATATTAATAAAAACGAATAATAAAAATTCGTCGTTTTATGCTGTTTTACGCGTTAAAACGCAGATTAAAGCTTAAAACGTGCTGTTTTGCTAAAATAAGCATTTTCAAGCATTTTAGATCGTTGAAATCGTTCAAATAGAAGCAATATTAATAAAAACGAATAATAAAAAAATTCTCATTTTTATGCTGTTTTACGCGTTAAAAACGCAGATTAAAGCTCAAAAAGTGGTTTTTCTAAATAAGCATTTTCAAGCGTTTTGATCGTTGAAACGTTCAAAAGACGCAAATTAATAAAAAAAAGAATAATAAAAATTTCGTCGTTTTATGTTTTGCTAAAAAAAAGCATTTTCAAGCATTTTAGATCGTTTAAATCGTTCAAATAGAAACAATATTAATAAAAACGAATAAAAAAAAATTCGTCATTTTTATGCTGTTTTACGCGTTAAAACGCAGATTAAAGCTCAAAACGTGCTGTTTTGCTAAAATAAGCATTTTCAAGCGTTTTAGATCGTTGAAATCGTTCAAATAGACGCGAATATTAATAAAAACGAATAATAAAAATTTCGTCGTTTTATGTTTTGCTAAAATAAGCATTTTCAAGCATTTTAGATCGTTGAAATCGTTCAAATAGAAGCAATATTAATAAAAGAATAATAAAAATTCGTCGTTTTATGCTGTTTTACGCGTTAAAACGCAGATTACAGCTCAAAAACATGCTGTTTGGCTAAAATAAGCATTTTCAAGCATTTTAGATCGTTGAAATCGCTTCAAATAGACGCAATAAAAATAAAACGAATAATAAAAATTTTGTCGTTTTATGCTGTTTTACGCGTTAAAACGCAGAATAAAGCTCAAAACGTGCTGTTTTGCTAAAATAAGCTTTTCAAGCATTATAGATCGTTGAAATCGTTCAAATAGACGCAATATTAATAAATAACAAATAATAAAAATTTCGTCGTTTTATGCTGTTTTACGCGTTAAACGCAGATTAAAAACTCAAAACGTGCTGTTTTGCTAAAATAAGCATTTTCAAGCATTTTAGATCGTTGAAATCGTTCAAATAGAAGCAATATTAATAAAAAAGAATAATAAAAAATTCGTCTTTTATGCTGTTTTACGCGTTAAACGCAGATTAAAGCTCAAAACGTGCTGTTTTGCTTTAAAATAACATTTTCAAGCATTTTAGATCGTTGAAATCGTTCAAATAGACGCAAATTAATAAAAACGAATAATAAAAATTTCCGTCGTTTTTATGCTGTTTTACGCGTTAAAACGCGAATTAAGCTCAAAACGTGCTGTTTTGCAAAATAACATTTTCAAGCATTTTAGATCGTTGAAATCGTTCAAATAGACGCAATATTAATAAAACGAATAATAAAAATTTCGTCGTTTTATGCTGTTTCACGCGTTAAAACGCAGATTTAAAGCTCAAAACGTGCTGTTTTGCTAAAAATAAGCATTTTCAAGCATTTTAGATCGTTTAAATCGTTCAAATAGACGGGAATATTAATAAAAAAAGAATAATAAAATTTCGCCCTTTTTATGCTGTTTTACGCGTTAAAACGCAGATTAAAGCTCAAAACGTGCTGTTTTTGCTAAAATAAGCATTTTCAAGCATTTTAATCGTTGAAATCGTTCCAAATAGAGAAAAATAAAAAACGAATAATAAAAATTTCGTCGTTTTTATGTGTTTACGCGTTAAAACGCAGATTAAAGCTCAAAACGTGCTGTTTTGCTAAAATAAGCATTTTCAAGCATTTTGATCGTTGAAATCGTTCAAATAGAAGCAATATTAATAAAACGAATAATAAAAATTTCGTCTTTTTATGCTGTTTTACGCGTTAAAAAGCGATTAAACTCAAAATGCTGTTTTGCTAAATAACATTTTCAAGCATTTTAGATCGTTGAAATCGTTCAAATAGACGCAATATTAATAAAAACAATAAAAAATTTCGTCGTTTTATGCTGTTTTTCGCGTTAAAACGCAGATTATAGCTCAAAACGTGCTGTTTTGAAAATAACATTTTCAAGCATTTTAGATCGTTGAAATCGTTCAAATGCGCAATATTAATAAAAACGAATAATAAAATTCGTCTTTTTATGCTGTTTTACGCGTTAAAACGCAGATTTAAAAGCTCAAAAACGCTTTGCTTGTTTTGCTTCTTAAAAAAGTTTTTGGCATTTTCAAGCATTTTAAAGAAAAAACGTTGAAAAAAGGGTCCCTTCCAGAAATAAAAAAGCAATTTAAATTAATTTAAAAAAACCGAATAATAAAAAATTTTTCGTTCCGTTTTAAATGTTTTGTTTTTTTAAACGCCCTTAAAAA
>NW_027047308.1:0-15810 GCF_025399875.1 Dalotia coriaria
TTAAAAGGCTTTTTTAAAAAACATTTTAAAAAAATTTGAAAAGTTCATGAACAAATTAAAAAAAAACGTTAAAAAAAAAAGCTTTTAGCTTTTTTAAAAAATTTTAAAACCAAAATCGGCAAAATAAATTTTCGCTTTTTGTTTTTTGAAACGTTTTAAAAAAAACTTTTAAAAAAAAAAAAAAGATTTTTTCTGTTTTTCCCTAAAAGCAATTAAAAGTCAAAACCCCCTTTTGTTTTTTAAGCTTTAACGTTAAAGTTTAAAAACGCTTTTTTAAAAAGAAAAATTTAAAAAATTGTCGTTTTACGTTTTATTAAAAAGCAATTAAAAACCCCAAAATTTTTTGTAAATAAACTTTTCAACATTTACCTTTTAAAGTTCAAAAAAGCAAAATTTTAAAAAAAAATTAAAAAACTCGTTTTTTTTTGTTTTTTTAAAAAAGGGGTTAAATAAAAATTTTTTTTTAAAAAAATTTTTAAGCTTTTTTAAGGGAAAGTTTAAAAGGCTTTTAAAAAAGAAAAAAAAATTTTGTTTTTATCGTTTTCCTTTAAAAAAATTTTCCTTAAAATCTGTTTTTAAAAAAAGTTTTCAAGCTTTTTTAACGTTAAAGTTTAAAAGTGCTTTTAAAAAAAAAAAAAAGTCTTTTATGTTTTTAGCTTAAAAAAAAAAACTAAAATGCTGTTTTTTAAAAAAAATTTTCAAATTTTGGTTTGAAATTTTAAAAAATTTTTTTTTTTAAAAAAAAAAAAAATAAAATTTTTTTAAAAAAAAACGCGTTAAAAAGCGTTAAAAATAAAAAGGGGTTTTGCCAAAAAAGCTTTTCAAGCATTTTATTAAATCGTTAAATGGCAAAAAAAAAAAAAAATAAAAAAAATTTTTTTTTTTTTGTTTTTTGCGTTAAACGAATTAAAGCTCAAAAGTGCTGTTTTGCAAAATAAGCATTTTCCATTTTGATTTAAAAAAGTTCAAATAGAGCAATATTTAAAAAAAACGAATAATAAAAATTGTCGTTTTATGTTTTTTTTGCGTTAAAACGCATTAAACTCAAAAAGGCTGTTTTGCTAAAATAAGCATTTTCAAAGACGACCGTTGAAACGTTCAACAGACGCATTATTAATAAAAAAAACGAATAATAAAAATTCGTCGTTTTATGTTGTTTTACGCGTTAAACGCAGATTAAAGCTCAAACGTGCTGTTTGCTAAAATAAGCATTTTCGGCATTTTAGATCGTTGAAATCGTTCAAATAGAAGCATTATTAATAAAACGAATAATAAAAATTTCAGTCGTTTTTTATGTTGTTTTACGCGTTAAAACGCAGATTAAAGCCTCAAACGTGCTGTTTTGCTAAAATGCTATTTCTTTGCCATTTTAGATCTTTGAAATCGTTTAAATAGAAAACAATATTAATAAAAAACGAATACCGCAAAAAAATTCGTCATTTTTATGCTGTTTACGCGTTGAAACGCAGATTAAAAGCTCAAAACGTGCTGTTTTGCTAAAAATAAGCATTTTCAAGCATTTTAGATCGTTGAAATCGTCTTCAAATAGACGCAATATTAATAAAAAACGAATAATAAAAAATTCGTCATTTTTATGCTGTTTTACGCGTTAAAACGCAGATTAAGCTCAAAACGTGTGCTGTTTTGCTAAAAAAACAAGCATTTTCAAGCATTTTAGATCGTTGAAATCGTTCGTAAATAGAAGCTAAATATTACTAAAAAAACGAATAAAAATTCGTCGTTTTATGCTGTTTTTACGCGTTAAAACCCAGATTAAAAGCTCAAACGTGCTGTTTTGCTAAAATAAGCATTTTCTGCCGTTTTAGATCGTTGAAATCGTTCAAATGAAGCAATATTAATAAAAACGAATAATAAAAATTCGTCGTTTTATGTTGTTTACGCGTTAAAACGCAGATTAAAGCTCAAACGCGCTGTTTGCTAAATAAGCATTTTCAAGCATTTTAGATCGTTGAACCGTTCATATAGAAGCACATTAATAAAAAACGAATAATAAAATTTCACGTTTTATGCTGTTTTACGCGTTAAAAACGCAGATTGGGCTCAAAACGTGCTGTTTTGCTAAAATAAGCATTTTCAAGCATTTGGGATCTTTGAAATCGTTTAAACAGAAACAATATTAATAAAAACAAATAATAAAAATCTGTAATTTTATGCTGTTTTACGCGATGAAACGCAGATTAAAGCTCAAAACGCTGTTTTGCTAAAATAAGCATTTTCAAGCATTTGAGATCGTTGAAATCGTTCAAATAGACGCAATATTAATAAAAACGAAATAATAAAAAATTTCCTGTCGTTTTATGTTGTTTTACGCGTTAAAACGCAGATTAAAGCCTCAAAACGTGCTGTTTTTGCTAAAATAAGCATTTTCAAGCATTTTAGATCCTGAAATCGTTCAAATAGAAGCAATATTAATAAAACAAATAATAAAAATCTGTCGTTTTATAAGTTGTTTTACGTTAAAACGCAGATTAAAGCTCAAAACGTGCTGTTTTGTTAAAATAAGCATTTTCAAGCATTTTAGATCGTTGAAATCGTTCAAATAGACGCAATATTAATAAAAAAACGAATAATAAAAATTTCTGTCGTTTTATGTTGTTTACGCGTTAAACGCTGGATTAAAAGCCTGCAAGGTGCTGCCTTTGCTAAAATAAGATTTCAAGCTTTTAGATCGTTGAAATCGTTCAAATAGATGCAATATTAATAAAAAAAACGAATAATAAAAATTCGTCGTTTTATGTTGTTTTACGTTAAAACGCAGATTAAAGCTCAAAACGTGCTGTTTTGCTAAAATAAGCATTTCAAGCATTTTAGATCGTTGAAATCGTCTCAAATAGAAGTTAGCCATTAATAAAAACGAATAATAAAAATTCCCGTCGTTTTATATGCCGTTTCACGCGTTAAAACGCAGATTAAAAGCTCAAAACGCTGTTTTGCTAAAATAAGCATTTTCTTTCAAGCATTTTTGATCGTTGAACGTTCAAATAGAAGCAATATTAATAAAAAAAACGAATAATAAAAAATTCGTCGTCTTTATGCTGTTTTACGCGTTAAAACGCATATTAAAGCTCAAACGTGCTGCTCTTTGCTAAAATAAGCATTTTCAAGCATTTTAGATCGTTAAAATCGTTCAAATAGACGCACATTAATAAAAAACGAATAATAAAAATCTGTCGTTTTTATGCTGTTTTACGTTAAAACGCAGATTAAAGCCTTCAAAACGTGCTGTTTTGCTAAAATAAGCATTTTCAAGCATTTTTAGATTGCTGGAAATCGTTCAAAATTGAAGCAATATTAATAAAAAACGAATAATAAAAATTCGTCGTTTTTATGTTGTTTTACGCGTTAAAAACGCAGATTAAAGCTCAAAACGTGCTGTTTTGCTAAAATAAGCATTTTCAAGCATTTTAGGATCGTTGAAATCGTTCAACAGAAGCAATATTAATAAAACGAATAATAAATAAATTCGTCGTTTTATGTTGTTTTACGCGTTAAAATCGCAGATTAAAAGCTCAAAACGTGCAGTTTTGCTAAAATAAGCATTTTCAAGCATTTTAGATCGCTGGAAATCGTTCAAATATTAGCAATATTAATAAAAACGAATAATAAAAATTTCGTCGTTTTATGCTGTTTACGCGTTAAAACGCAGAACAAAAGCTCAAAAACGTGCTGTTTTGCTAAAATAAGTATTTTCAAGCATTTTAGATCGTTGATATCGTTCAAATAGACGTGCAATATTAATAAAACGAATATCAAAAAATTTGTCGTTTTTATGCTGTTTTACGCGTTAAAACGCAGATTAAAAGCTCAAAATGTGCTGTTTTGCTAAAATAAGCATTTTCAAGCATTTTAGATCGTTGAAATCGTTCAAAATAGACGCAATATTAATAAAAAAAACGAATAATAAAAATTTCTGTCGTTTTATGCTGTTTTACGCGTTAAAACGCTGATTAAAGCTCAAAACGTGCTGTTTTGCTAAAATAAGCATTTTCAAGCATTTTAGATCGTTGAAATCGTTCAAATAGAAGCAATATTAATAAAAACGAATAATAAAGTACCTCTGCTGTTTTATGCTGTTTTACGCGTTAAAACGCAGATTAAAGCTCAAAACGTGCCGTTTCGCTGTAAAATAAGCATTTTCAAGCATTTTAGATCGTTGAAATCGTTTAAATAGAAGCTAAATATTAATAAAAACGAATAAAAAAATTCGTCAGTTTTATGCTGTTTTACGCGTTAAAACGCGGTGATCCGCTCAAAAACGTGCTGTTTTGCTAAAATAAGCATTTTCAAGCATTTTCAGATCGTTGAAATCGTTCAAATAGAAGCAATATTAATAAAACGAATAATAAAAAAATTCGTCGTTTTTATAAAGCGTTTTACGCGTTAAACGTGGTGATTAAAGCCTTCAAAACGTGCTGTTTTGCTAAAATAAGCATTTTCAAGCATTTGTGATCGTTGAAATCGTTCAAATAGACGTTAAATATTAATAAAAACGAATAATAAAATGTCGTCGTTTTATGCTGTTTTACGCGTTAAAAAAAACGCCGGGATTAAAGCTCAAAAACGTGCCATCCTGCCAGTCTACCGCTACCGACCAAACGCGTCCAAATGAAGCCGATAATAAAAACGAATAATAAAAAATTCGTTGTTTTTATGCTGTTTTACGCGTTAAAACGCAGATTGTGCTCAAAACGTGCTGTTTTGCTAAAATAATCATTTTCAAGCATTTTAGATCGTTGAAATCGTTCAAATAGACGTGCTAAATATTAATAAAACGAATAATGAAAAATTCTGTCGTTTTATGTTGTTTTACGCGTTAAAACGTATCAAAGCTCAAACGTGCTGTTTTGCTAAAATAAGCATTTTCAAGCATTTTAGATCGTTGAAATCGTCTAAATAGAAGCAATATTAATAAAAAACGAATAATAAAAAATTCGTCGTTTTTATGCTGTTTTACGCGTTAAAAACGCAGATTAAAGCTCAAAACGTGCTGTTTTGCTAAAAATAAGCATTTTCAAGCATTTTAGATCGCTGAAATCGTCTAAATAGACGCGCAATATTAATAAAACGAATAATAAAAATTTGTCGTTTTATGTTGTTTACGCGTTAAAACGCAAATTAAAGCTCAAACGTGCTGTTTTGCTAAAATAAGCATTTTCAAGCATTTTAGATCGCTGAAATCGTTCAAATAGAAGCAATATTAATAAAAACGAATAATAAAAAAAATTCGTCGTTTTATGTGCTGTTTTACGCGTTAAAAAACGCAGATTAAAGCTCAAAACGCTGCTAAAATAAGCATTTTCAAGCATTTTAGATCGTTGAAACAAATAGAAGCAAATATTAATAAAAAAACGAATAATAAAAATTCGTCGTTTTATGCTGTTTTACGCGTTAAAAACGCAGATTAAAGCTCAAACGTGCTGTTTTGCTAAAATAAGCATTTTCACATTTTAGATCGTTGAAATCGTTCAAATAGACGCGCAATATTAATAAAAACGCACAATAAAAAGTCGTCGTTTTATGTTGTTTACGCGTTAAAACGCAGATTAAAGCCTCAAAATGCGCTGCTGTTTTGCTAAAATAAGCATTTTCAAGCATTTTAGATCGTTGAAATCGTTCAAATAGAAGCATTAATAAAAACGAAATAATAAAATTCTGCCGTTTTATGTTGTTTTACGCGTTAAAACGCAGATTAAAGCTCAAACGTGCTGTTTTGCTAAAATAAGCATTTTCAAGCATTTTAGATCTTTGAAATCGTTTAAATAGAAAGAATATTAATAAAACGAATAATGTACCCGTCATTTTTATGCTGTTTTACGCGCGTTGAAACGCAGATTAAAGCTCAAAACGTGCTGTTTTGCTGCTAAAATAAGCATTTTCAAGCATTTTAGATCGTTGAAATCGTTCAACAGACGCACATAATAAAAAACGAATAATAAAAAATCTGTCGTTTTTATGTTGCCTTTACGCGCAAACGTGATTAAAGCTCAAAACGTGCTGTTTTGCTGAAATAAGCATTTTCAAGCATTTTAGATCGTTGAAATCGTTCAAAAGACGCAAAATTAATAAAAAAATAATAAAAATTTGTCGTTTTATGCTGTTTTTCGCGTTAAAAAGAGATTAAAGCTCAAAACGTGCTGTTTTCAAAATAAGCATTTTCGCATTTTTGATTTGAAATCGTTCAAATAGACGCAATATTAATAAAAAAAGAATAATTAAAAAATTTCGTGTTTTTTTCCGGTTAAAAAGCTGATTAAAGCTCCCCAAAAGGCTTTTTTCTAAAATAAGCTTTTCAAGCATTTTATCGTTTAAATGTTCTGGCAATATTAATAAAAACAATAATAAAAATTTTGTGTTTTTTTTTTTTACGCGTTAAAACGCAGATTAAAACTCAAAACGTGCTGTTTTGCTAAAAAAACTTTTCGCTTTTATCGGAAAACGTTTTTTAAAAGAAGCAAATTTAAAAAAAAACGAATAATAAAAAAGTCATTTTATGCTGTTTTGCGTTTAAAAAGCAGATTGCCAAAAAGTGCTGTTTTTAAAATAAGCATTTTCACATTTTAGATTGTGAAATCGTTCAAATAGACGCAATATTAATAAAAAACGAATAATAAAATTTTGTTTTTTTGTTTTTTACGCGTTAAAAACGGGGAAAACCCAAAAAGTGCTGTTTTCAAAATAAAAACATTTTAAAGCATTTTAGATCGTTGAAATCGTTTAAATAGAAGCAATATTAATAAAACGAATAATAAAAATTCGTCGTTTTTATGCTGTTTTACGCGTTAAAACGCAGATTAAAACTCAAAACGTGCTGTTTTGCTAAAATAAGCATTTTCAAGCATTTTAGATCGTTGAAATCGTTCAAATAGACGCAATATTAAAAACGGGTAATAAAAATTTGTCGATTTTATGCTGTTTTACGCGTTAAAACGCAAATTAAAACAAAACGATGCTGTTTTGCTAAAATAAGCATTTCAAGCATTTTAGATCGTTGAAGAATCGTTCAAATAAAACAATATTAATAAAAACGAATAATAAAATTCGTCGTTTTACTGCTGTTTCGTAAACACAGATTAAAACTCAAAACGTGCTGTTTTGCTAAAATAAGCTTTTCAAGCACATTTAGATCGTTGAAATCGTTGTCGAAGCAATATTAATAAAAACGAATAATAAAAAGATTCGTCGTTTTTATGCTTTTGTTTTACGCGTTAAAACGCAGATTAAAGCTCAAACGTGCTGTTTTGCTGATAAGCATTTTCAAGCATTTTAGATCGTTGAAATCGTTCAAATAGGCTGCAATATTAATAAAAAGAATAATAAAAATTTGTCACGTTTTTATGCTGTTTTACGCGTTAAAACGCAGATTAAAACTCAAAACGTGCTGTTTTGCTAAAATAAGCATTTTCAAGCATTTTTAGATCGTTGAAATCGTTCAAATAGAAGCAATATTAATAAAAACGAATAATAAAAAATTCGTCGTTTTATGCTGTTTTTACGCGTTAAAACGCAGATTAAAGCTCAAACGTGCTGTTTTTGCTAAAATAAGCATTTTCAAGCATTTTAGATCGTTGAAATCGTTCAAAATAGACGCAATATTAATAAAACGAATAATAAAAATATCGTCACGTTTTATGCTGTTTTACGCGTTAAAACGCTGATTAAAGCTCAAAACGTGCTGTTTTGCTAAAATAAAAGCATTTTCAAGCATTTTAGATCGTTGAAATCGTTCAAATAGAAACGTATTAATAAAAAACGAATAATAAAAATTCGTTTGTTTTATGCTGTTTTACGCGTTAAAACGCAGGTCAAGCTCAAAACATTTCTTTCATTTTGCTAAAATAAGCATTTTAAAGCATTTTAGATCGTTGAAATCGTTCAAATAGAAACAATATTAATAAAAACGAATAGCCAAAATTTTGTCGTTTTGTATGTTTTACGCATTAAAACGCGCAGATTAAAACTCAAAACGTGCTGTTTTGCTAAAATAACATTTTCAAGCATTTTAGATCGTTGAAATCGTTCATTTAAATAAACAATATTAATAAAAAGGAATAATAAAAATTCGTCATTTTTATGCTGTTTTACGCGTTAAAACGCAGATTAAAGCTCAAAACGTGCTGTTTTCTAAAATAAGCATTTTCAAGCATTTTAGATCGTTGAAATCGTTCAAATAGACGCAATATTAATAAAAACGAATAATGAAAATTTCGTCGTTTTTTATGCTGTTTTACGCGTTAAAACGCAGAATAAAACTCAAAACGTGCTGTTTGCTAAAATAAGCATTTTCAAGCATTTTTAGATCGTTGAAATCCCCGTTTCAAATAGAAGCAATATTAATAAAACGAATAATAAAATTCGTCGTTTTTTATGCTGTTTACGCGTTAAACGCAGATTAAAACTCAAAATGCTGTTTTGCTAAAATAAGCATTTTCAAAGCATTTTAGATCGTTGAAATCGTTCAAATAGACTACCAATAGTAATAAAAACGAATAATAAAAAAATTTGTCGTTTTATGCTGTTTTTGCACGTTAAAACGCAAATTAAAAGCTCAAAACGTGCTGTTTGCTAAAATAAGCATTTTTCAAGCATTTTTAGATCGATTTGAAATCATTTCAAATAGAAGCAATATTAATAAAAACGAATAATAAAAAATTCGTCGTTTTTTATGCTGTTTTTACGCGTTAAACTGGGTAAATGCAAAAACGTGCTGTTTTGCTAAAATAAAAGCATTTTCAAGCATTTTAGATCGTTGGAAATCGTTCAAATGAAGCAATAATTAATAAAAAACGAATAATAAAAAATTCGTCGTTTTATGCTGTTTTACGCGTTAAAACGCGGTGAAAGCTCAAAACGTGCTGAACGATGGCATTTTCAAGCACTTTAGATCGTTGAAATCGTTCAAATAGACGCAATATTAATAAAAACGAATAATAAAATCGTCGTTTTTTATGTTTGTTTTTACGCGTTAAAACGCAGATTAAAAGTAAAACGTGCTGTTTTGCTAAAATAAAGCATTTTAAGCGTTTGGTCAGGTGAAATGTTTGACCGAAATTGGTAATAAAAAGGAATAATAAAAATTTCGTCGTTTTTTATATGCCTTTACGCGTTAAAAACGCAGATTAAAACTCAAAACGTGTGCTGTTTGCTAAAATAAGCATTTTCAAGCATTTTAGATCTTTTGAAATCGTTTAAATACAGAAACAATATTATTAAAAACGAATAATAAAAATTCGTCATTTTTTATGCTGTTTTTACGCGTTGAAACGCAGTTAAAGCTCAAAACGTGCTGTTTTGCTAAAATAAGCATTTTCAAGCATTTAGATCGTTGAAATCGTTCAAATAGACGCAATATTAATAAAAACGAATAATAAAAATTCGTCGTTTTATGCTGTTTTGCATTTAAAACGCAGATTAAAACTCAAAACGTGCTGTTTTTGCTAAAATAAGCATTTTCAAGCATTTTAGATCGTTGAAATCGTTCAAATAGAAGCAATATTAATAAAAACGAATAATAAAAAAATTCGTCGTTTTTTATGCTGTTTTACGCGTTAAAACGCAGATTAAAAACTCAAAACGTGCTGTTTTTTGCTGAAATAAGCATTTTCAAGCGTTTTGATCGTTGAAATCGTTCAAATAGAAGCAATATTAATAAAACGAATAATAAAAATTCGTCGTTTTATGCTGTTTTACGCGTTAAAACGCGTTAAAACTCAAAACATGCTGTTTTGCTTTAAATAAGCATTTTCATGCATTTTGATCGTTGAAATCGTTCAAATAGAAACGTATTAATAAAAAACGAATAATAAAAAATTTCGTCGTTTTATGCTGTTTTACGCGTTAAAACGCAGATTAAAGCTCAAAACGTGCTGTTTTTGCTGCGTAAAGCATTTTTCAAGCATTTTAGATCTTTGAAATCGTTAAATAGAAACAATATTAATAAAAACCAGTAATAAAAAATTCGTAGTACATGCTGTTTTACGCGATGAAACGCAGATTAAAGCTCAAACGTGCTGTTTTGCTAAAATAAGCATTTTCAAGCATTTTGAGATCGTTGAAATCGTTTCAAATAGACGCAATATTAATAAAAACGAATAATAAAAATTTCGTCGTTTTATGCTGTTTTACGTTAAAAGGCAGATTAAAGCTCAAAACGTGCTGTTTTTGCTAAAATAAGCATTTTCAAGCATTTTTAGATCGTTAAGGAAATCGTTCAAATAGAAGCAATATTAATAAAAACGAATAATAAAAAATTCATCGAACGCATGCTGTTTTTGCGCGTTTAAACGCAGATTAAAACTCAAAACGTGCTGTTTTGCTAAAATAAGCATTTTCAAGCATTTTTTAGATCGTTGAAATCGTTCAAATAGACGCAATATTAATAAAAAACGAATAATAAAAAAATTTCGTCGTTTTTATGCTGTTTTATGCGTTAAAACGCTGATTAAAGCTCAAAACGTGCTGTTTTGCTAAAATAAGCATTTTCAAGCATTTGAGATCACGTTGAAATCGTTCAATAGACGCAATATTAATAAAAAGGAATAATAAAAATTCGTCGTTTTATGCTGTTTTGCGCGTTAAACGCAGATTAAGCTCAAAAGCGTGCTGTTTTGCTAAAATAAAGCATTTTTCAAGCATTTTTAGATCGTTGAAATCGTTCAAAATGAAGCAATATTAATAAAACGAATAATAAAAATTTGTCGTTTTTTATGCTGTTTACGCGTTAAAACTGCAGATTAAAGCTCAAAACGTGCTGTTTTGCTAAAATAAGCATTTTCAAGCATTTTAGATTTGAAATCGTTCAAATAGACGCAATATTAATGAAAACGAATAATAAAAATTTGTCGTTTTTATGTTGTTTTACGCGTTAAAACACAAATTAAAGCTCAAAACGTGCTTGTTTTGCGCAAAATAAGCATTTTCAAGCATTTTAGATCGTTGAAATCGTTCAAATAGAAACGTAATTAATAAAAACGAATAATAAAAAAATTCGTCGTTTTTATCTTGTTTTACGCGTTAAAACGCAGATTAAAAGCTCAAACGTGCTGTTTTGCTAAAATAAGCATTTTCAAGCATTTTAGATCGTTGAAATCGTTCAAATAGAAGCAATATTAATAAAACGAATAATAAAATTCGTCGTTTTATGCTGTTTTCACGCGTTAAAACGCAGATTAAAGCTCAAAACGTGCTGTTTTGCTAAAATAAAGCATTTTCAAGCATTTTAGATCGTTGGAAATCGTTCAAATAGACGCAATATTAATAAAAACAGATAATAAAAAATGTCGTTTTATGTTGTTTTTACGCGTTAAAACGCAGATTAAAGCTCAAACGTGCTGTTTTAGTAAACGGTACAAGCATTTTAGATCGTTGAAATCGTTCAAATAGAAGCATTATTAATAAAAACGAATAATAATAAAATTTCGTCGTTTTTTTATGCTGTTTTACGCGTTAAAACGCAGATTAAAGCTCAAAACGTGCTGTTTTGCTGAAATAAGCATTTTCAAGCATTTTAGATCTTTGAAATCGTTTTAGAAATACGAAACAATATTAATAAAAACGAATAATAAAAATTCGTCATTTTATGCTGTTTTACGCGTTGAAACAGATTAAAGCTCAAAACGTGCTGTTTTGCTAAAATAAGCATTTTCAAGCATTTTAGATCGTTGAAATGGTTTAAATAAGACACCATGCGTAAAGCGGGTGTATAAAAAAATTTAAAATGGTTTTTTACATGCTGTTTACGCGTTAAAACGCAGATTAAAACTCAAAACGTGCTGTTTTGCTAAAATAAGCATTTTCAAGCATTTTAGATCGTTGAAATCGTTAAAATAGAAGCAATATTAATAAAACGAATAATAAAATTCGTCGTTTTTATGCTGTTTTACGCGTTAAAACGCAGATTAAAACTCAAAACGTGCTGTTTTGCTAAAATAAGCATTTTCAAGCGTTTTTAGATCGATTTAGGAAATCCGTTCCGAAATAAAACGAAATATTAATAAAAAGCAGAATAATAAAATTCGTCGTTTTTTATGCTGTTTACGCGTTAAAGCAGATTAAAAGCTCAAAACGTGCTGTTTTGCTAAAATAATTTTCAAAGCATTTTAGATCGTTAAGAGTATTCCAAATGAAGTAATAAAAACAGATAATAAAAATTTCGTCGTTTTTTTATGCTGTTGTTTTACGCGTTAAACGCAGATTAAAGCTCAAAACGTGCTGTTTTGCTGAAATAAGCATTTTTCAAGCATTTTAGATCTTTTGAAATCGTTTAAATAGAAACAATATTAATAAAAACCAATAATAAAAATTCGTAATTTTATGCTGTTTTACGCGATGAAACGCAGATTAAAGCTCAAAACGTGCTGTTTTGCTAAAATAAGCATTTTCAAGCATTTGAGATCGTTGAAATCGTTCAAATGGGCGCATATTAATAAAAACGAATAATAAAAATTTCGTCGTTTTTTATGCTGTTTTACGCGTTAAAACGCAGATTAAAAGCTCAAAAACGTGCTGTTTTGCTAAAATAAAACATTTTAAGCATTTAGATCGTTGAAATCGTTTCAAATAAACAATATTAATAAAAACGAATAATAAAAAATTCGTCGTTTTATGCGTTTTACGCGTTTTAACGCAGATTAAAAGCTCAAACGTGCTGTTTTTGCTAAAATAAGCATTTTCAAGCATTTTGAATCGTTGAAATCGTTCAAATAGACGCAATATTAATAAAAACGAATAATAAAAATTTCGTCGTTTTTATGCTGTTTTATGCGTTAAAACGCTGATTAAAGCTCAAAACGTGCTGTTTTGCTAAAATAAGCATTTTCAAAGCATTTTAGATCGTTGAAATCGTTCAAATAGAAATTTTAATAAAAACGAATAAAAAATCGTGTTTTATGCTGTTTACGCGTTAAAACGCAGATTAAACTCAAAACGTGCTGTTTTGCTAAAATAAGCATTTTCAAGCATTTTAGATCGTTGAAATCGTTCAAATAAGCAATATTAATAAAAACGAATAATAAAATTCGTCGTTTTTTGCTTTTTACGCGTTAAACGCATATTAAAATCAAAACGTGCTGCTTTGCTAAAGTAAGCATTTTCAAGCATTTTGAGATCTTGAAATCGTTCAAATAGACGCAATATTAATAAAAACGAAAAATAAAAATTTGTTTTTATGCTGTTTTACGCGTTTAAACGCGATTAAACTCAAAACGGCTTTTTGCTAAAATAAGCATTCGCATTTTTAGATCGTTTGAAATCGTTCAAATAGACCAATAAATAAAAACGATAATAAAATACGCTTTTAAGCTGTTTTATCACGTTAAAACGCGATTAAATAAAACGTTGTTTTCTAAAATAGCATTTTCAAGCATTTAGATCGCATTGAAATCGTTCAAATAGTGCAATATTAATAAAAACGAATAATTTTAAAAAATTCGTCGTTTTATGTTATTTTACGCGTTAAAACGCAGATTAAAAGCCAAAACGTGTTTTTTGCGTTAAGCATTTTCAAGCATTTAGATCGTTGAAATCGTTCAAATAGAAGCAATTTAAACAAACAGAATAAAAATCGTCGTTTTATGCTGTTTACGCGTTAAAACGCAGATTAAACTCAAAACGTGCTGTTTTGCTAAAATAAGCATTTTCAAAGCATTTTAGATCGTTGAAATCTTCAAATAGAAGCAATATTAATAAAGATAATAAAAATTCGTCGTTTATGCTGTTTTACGCATTAAAACGCTGATTAAAAACTCAAAACGTGCTGTTTTGCTAAAAATAAAGCATTTTCAAACATTTTAGATCGTGAAATCGTTCAAATGAATCAATATTATAAAAAAATTTCGTCGTTTTATGCTGTTTTACGCGTTAAAACGCAGATTAAAACTCAAAACGTGCTGTTTTGCTAAAATAAGCATTTTCAAGCATTTTAGATCGTTGAAATCGTTTAAATAGAACAATATTAATAAAACGAATATAAAATCGTCGTTTTTATGCTGTTTTTACGCGTTAAAACGCAGATTAAACTCAAAACGTGCTGTTTTGCTAAAATAAGCATTTTCAAGCATTTTAGATCGTTGAAATCGTTCAAATAGACGCAATAAAATAAAAACGAATAATAAAAATTTTGTCGTTTTTATGCTGTTTTACGCGTCTAAAACGCAGAATAAAGCTCAAAACGTGCTGTTTTGCTAAAATAAGCATTTTCAAGCATTTTAGATCGTTGAAATCGTTCAAATAGACGCAATATAATAAAAACGAATAATAAAAATTTCGTCGTTTTTATGCTGTTTACGCGTTAAAACGCAGATTAAAGCTCAAAACGTGCTGTTTTGCTAAAATAGCATTTCAAGCATTTCAGATCGTTGAAATCGTTCAAATAGACCGCATATTAATAAAAACGAATAATAAAAATTTCTCGTTTTATGCTGTTTTACGCGTTAAAACGCAGATTAAAAGCTCAAAACGTGCTGTTTTGCTCAAAATAAGCATTTTCAAGCATTTTTAGATCGTTGAAATCGTTCAAATAGAAGCAATATTAAAAAAACAAATAATAAAAATTCGTCGTTTTTATGCTGTTTACGCGTTAAAACGAAGATTAAAGCTCAAAACGTGCTGTTTTGCTAAAATAAGCATTTTCAAGCATTTTAGATCGTTGAAATCGTTCAAATAGACGCAATATAATAAAAAACGAATAATAAAAAATTTCGTCGTTTTTATGCTGTTTTCGCGTTAAAACGCAGATTAAAAGCTCAAAACGTGCTGTTTTGCTAAAATAAGCATTTTCAAGCATTTTAGATCGTTGAAATCGTTTAAATAGAAGCAATATTAATAAAAACGAATAATAAAAAATTCGTCGTTTTATGCTGTTTTACGCGTTAAAACGCAGATTAAAGCTCAAAACGTGCTGTTTTGCTAAAATAAGCATTTTCAAGCATTTTAGATCGTTGAAATCGTTCAAATAGACGCAATAAAAATAAAAACGAATAATAAAATTTCGTCGTTTTTATGCTGTTTTACGCGTTAAAACGCAGAATAAAAGCTCAAAACGTGCTGTTTTGCTAAAATAAGCATTTTCAAGCATTTTAGATCGTTGAAATCGTTCAAATAGACGCATATTAATAAAAACGAATAATAAATTTCGTCGTTTTTATGCTGTTTTACGCGTTAAACGCAGATTAAAGCTCAAAACGTGCTGTTTTGCTAAAATAAGCATTTTCAAGCATTTTAGATCGTTGAAATCGTTCAAATGACGCAATATTAATAAAAACGAATAATAAAAATTTCGTCGTTTTATGCTGTTTTACGCGTTAAAACGCAGATTAAAACTCAAAACGATGCTTTTGCTAAAATAAGCATTTTCAAGCATTTTAGATCGTTGAAATCGTTTTAAATAGAAGCAATATTAATAAAAACGAATAATAAAATTCGTCATTTTATGCTGTTTTCGCGATAAAACGCATATTAAAACTCAAAATGTGCTGTTTTGCTAAAATAAGCATTTTCAAGCATTTTAGATCGTTGAAATCGTTCAAATAGACGCAATATTAATAAAAACGAATAATAAAAATTCGTAGTTTTTTTGCTGTTTTACGCGTTAAAACGCAGATTAAAAACTCAAAACGTGCTGTTTTGCTAAAAAAAAGCATTTTCAAGCATTTTAGATCGTTGAAATCGTTCAAATAGACGCAATAAAATAAAAAACGATTAATAAAAATTTCGTCGATTTTATGCTGTTTTACGCGTTAAAACGCAGAATAAAGCTCAAAACGTGTTTTTGCTAAAATAAGCATTTTTTTTAAC